>NW_026683311.1:0-98000 GCF_030247195.1 Topomyia yanbarensis | reverse complement strand
AGCGAAATTTTTACCTTTTTTGCTTCCATCGGGGTATCGGTTTGAATCACAATTTGCTATGTGATCGCACGCCACAACCCGTAACTCCGGAACCGGAAGTCGGTTGGGGATAAAATTTAATAGCCATTTACGGGGACGCAACATCTTTCATTTGAGACTAAGTTTGGTTGATTCGGTCTAGCCACCTCCGAGAAACCGATGTGACTGTTAGTCTGAATTTGGATACTTCCGCCGGGGCTTCCGGAACCGATGATGGTGGCCAATGTGACCAAAGAGACTTTGAATGGCTGTTAATGACCTAGTACTACAAATCGAAGCAGTTGTGGTCACATTTTGGAAAAATTTTCACCATTATACATTCATTGCAGAATTTCTTAAAATCGACATTTTCTGCGTGATCGTACTCATCACCCTGTAATTCCGGAACCGGAAGTCGGATCCATTAGAAATTCAATAGCAGCCTATGGGAACGTTGCACCTTTCATTTGGGACTAAGTTTGTAAAAATCGGTTCATCCATCTCTGAGAAAAGTGAGTGAGATTGTGTTCGCGTACACACACACAGACGCACATACACACACACATACATACACACACACATACATACACACACAGACATTTGCCGAACTCGACGAACTGAATCGAATGGTATATGTCACTCGGCCCTCCGGGCCTCCGTTAAAAAGTCGGTTTTCAGAGCAATTGCAATACCTTTCTATTGAGAAAGGCAAAAAGGTGCGAAATCGGCAGTCCCAAAAAGTCGATTTTTTATAAAAAAAAAAAAATTCGAGATAACATAAAATCTCGACGTTTCATGCATTTTAAAGATGTTTGGCATCAAAAATACAAATTCGATTTCTGAAATTTCATGGGGTCCCCCCTTTGAAAAAAATTTTGAGTTCCGGCTTATATGGGAATTTCATGTGTGACCGGACCGTTCAGTCTATATTTCCGGAACCATACAAGCGATCCGTGCGAAATTTTACAAACATCTGTGGGGATAATATAGCTATCATTTGGGACTAAGTTTGTGAAAATCGGCCCAACCATTTCCGAGAAACTGATATGAGTTTGCTAGTTATGAAAGATGGCCGCTTTTCCCGGGCACTTCCGGAACCGTCTATGGTGGTCAATGTAGTCAACGAAAGTTTGTTTGGCCGTCGGTGACCTAGAACTGCAAAGTTAAGTTATTTGAGAGACATTTTAGCGAAATTTTTACCTTTTTTGCTTCCATCGGGGTATCGGTTTGAATCACAATTTGCTATGTGATCGCACGCCACAACCCGTAACTCCGGAACCGGAAGTCGGTTGGGGATAAAATTTAATAGCCATTTACGGGGACGCAACATCTTTCATTTGAGACTAAGTTTGGTTGATTCGGTCTAGCCACCTCCGAGAAACCGATGTGACTGTTAGTCTGAATTTGGATACTTCCGCCGGGGCTTCCGGAACCGATGATGGTGGCCAATGTGACCAAAGAGACTTTGAATGGCTGTTAATGACCTAGTACTACAAATCGAAGCAGTTGTGGTCACATTTTGGAAAAATTTTCACCATTATACATTCATTGCAGAATTTCTTAAAATCGACATTTTCTGCGTGATCGTACTCATCACCCTGTAATTCCGGAACCGGAAGTCGGATCCATTAGAAATTCAATAGCAGCCTATGGGAACGTTGCACCTTTCATTTGGGACTAAGTTTGTAAAAATCGGTTCATCCATCTCTGAGAAAAGTGAGTGAGATTGTGTTCGCGTACACACACACAGACGCACATACACACACACATACATACACACACATACATAAATTTTACAGACATCTGTGGGGATAATATAGCTATCATTTGGGACTAATTTTGTGAAAATCGGCCCAACCATTTCCGAGAAACTGATATGAGTTTGCTAGTTATGAAAGATGGCCGCTTTTCCCGGGCACTTCCGGAACCGTCTATGGTGGTCAATGTAGTCAACGAAAGTTTGTTTGGCCGTCGGTGACCTAGAACTGCAAAGTTAAGTTATTTGAGAGACATTTTAGCGAAATTTTTACCTTTTTTGCTTCCATCGGGGTATCGGTTTGAATCACAATTTGCTATGTGATCGCACGCCACAACCCGTAACTCCGGAACCGGAAGTCGGTTGGGGATAAAATTTAATAGCCATTTACGGGGACGCAACATCTTTCATTTGAGACTAAGTTTGGTTGATTCGGTCTAGCCACCTCCGAGAAACCGATGTGACTGTTAGTCTGAATTTGGATACTTCCGCCGGGGCTTCCGGAACCGATGATGGTGGCCAATGTGACCAAAGAGACTTTGAATGGCTGTTAATGACCTAGTACTACAAATCGAAGCAGTTGTGGTCACATTTTGGAAAAATTTTCACCATTATACATTCATTGCAGAATTTCTTAAAATCGACATTTTCTGCGTGATCGTACTCATCACCCTGTAATTCCGGAACCGGAAGTCGGATCCATTAGAAATTCAATAGCAGCCTATGGGAACGTTGCACCTTTCATTTGGGACTAAGTTTGTAAAAATCGGTTCATCCATCTCTGAGAAAAGTGAGTGAGATTGTGTTCGCGTACACACACACAGACGCACATACACACACATACATACACACACACATACATACACACACACATACATACACACACACAGACATTTGCCGAACTCGACGAACTGAATCGAATGGTATATGTCACTCGGCCCTCCGGGCCTCCGTTAAAAAGTCGGTTTTCAGAGCAATTGCAATACCTTTCTATTGAGAAAGGCAAAAAGGTGCGAAATCGGCAGTCCCAAAAAGTCGATTTTTATAAAAAAAAAAAATTTCGAGATAACATAAAATCTCGACGTTTCATGCATTTTAAAGATGTTTGGCATCGAAAATACAAATTCGATTTCTGAAATTTCATGGGGTCCCCCCTTTGAAAAAAATTTTGAGTTCCGGCTTATATGGGAATTTCATGTGTGACCGGACCGTTCAGTCTATATTTCCGGAACCATACAAGCGATCCGTGCGAAATTTTACAGACATCTGTGGGGATAATATAGCTATCATTTGGGACTAAGTTTGTGAAAATCGGCCCAACCATTTCCGAGAAACTGATATGAGTTTGCTAGTTATGAAAGATGGCCGCTTTTCCCGGGCTCTTCCGGAACCGTCTATGGTGGTCAATGTAGTCAACGAAAGTTTGTTTGGCCGTCGGTGACCTAGAACTGCAAAGTTAAGTTATTTGAGAGACATTTTAGCGAAATTTTTACCTTTTTTGCTTCCATCGGGGTATCGGTTTGAATCACAATTTGCTATGTGATCGCACGCCACAACCCGTAACTCCGGAACCGGAAGTCGGTTGGGGATAAAATTTAATAGCCATTTACGGGGACGCAACATCTTTCATTTGAGACTAAGTTTGGTTGATTCGGTCTAGCCACCTCCGAGAAACCGATGTGACTGTTAGTCTGAATTTGGATACTTCCGCCGGGGCTTCCGGAACCGATGATGGTGGCCAATGTGACCAAAGAGACTTTGAATGGCTGTTAATGACCTAGTACTACAAATCGAAGCAGTTGTGGTCACATTTTGGAAAAATTTTCACCATTATACATTCATTGCAGAATTTCTTAAAATCGACATTTTCTGCGTGATCGTACTCATCACCCTGTAATTCCGGAACCGGAAGTCGGATCCATTAGAAATTCAATAGCAGCCTATGGGAACGTTGCACCTTTCATTTGGGACTAAGTTTGTAAAAATCGGTTCATCCATCTCTGAGAAAAGTGAGTGAGATTGTGTTCGCGTACACACACACAGACGCACATACACACACACATACATACACACACACATACATACACACACACAGACATTTGCCGAACTCGACGAACTGAATCGAATGGTATATGTCACTCGGCCCTCCGGGCCTCCGTTAAAAAGTCGGTTTTCAGAGCAATTGCAATACCTTTCTATTGAGAAAGGCAAAAAGGTGCGAAATCGGCAGTCCCAAAAAGTCGATTTTTATAAAAAAAATTTTTCGAGATAACATAAAATCTCGACGTTTCATGCATTTTAAAGATGTTTGGCATCAAAAATACAAATTCGATTTCTGAAATTTCATGGGGTCCCCCCTTTGAAAAAAATGTTGAGTTCCGGCTTATATGGGAATTTCATGTGTGGCCGGACCGTTCAGTCTATATTTCCGGAACCATACAAGCGATCCGTGCGAAATTTTACAGACATCTGTGGGGATAATATAGCTATCATTTGGGACTAAGTTTGTGAAAATCGGCCCAACCATTTCCGAGAAACTGATATGAGTTTGCTAGTTATGAAAGATGGCCGCTTTTCCCGGGCACTTCCGGAACCGTCTATGGTGGTCAATGTAGTCAACGAAAGTTTGTTTGGCCGTCGGTGACCTAGAACTGCAAAGTTAAGTTATTTGAGAGACATTTTAGCGAAATTTTTACCTTTTTTGCTTCCATCGGGGTATCGGTTTGAATCACAATTTGCTATGTGATCGCACGCCACAACCCGTAACTCCGGAACCGGAAGTCGGTTGGGGATAAAATTTAATAGCCATTTACGGGGACGCAACATCTTTCATTTGAGACTAAGTTTGGTTGATTCGGTCTAGCCACCTCCGAGAAACCGATGTGACTGTTAGTCTGAATTTGGATACTTCCGCCGGGGCTTCCGGAACCGATGATGGTGGCCAATGTGACCAAAGAGACTTTGAATGGCTGTTAATGACCTAGTACTACAAATCGAAGCAGTTGTGGTCACATTTTGGAAAAATTTTCACCATTATACATTCATTGCAGAATTTCTTAAAATCGACATTTTCTGCGTGATCGTACTCATCACCCTGTAATTCCGGAACCGGAAGTCGGATCCATTAGAAATTCAATAGCAGCCTATGGGAACGTTGCACCTTTCATTTGGGACTAAGTTTGTAAAAATCGGTTCATCCATCTCTGAGAAAAGTGAGTGAGATTGTGTTCGCGTACACACACACAGACGCACATACACACACATACATACACACACACATACATACACACACACATACATACACACACACAGACATTTGCCGAACTCGACGAACTGAATCGAATGGTATATGTCACTCGGCCCTCCGGGCCTCCGTTAAGAAGTCGGTTTTCAGAGCAATTGCAATACCTTTCTATTGAGAAAGGCAAAAAGGTGCGAAATCGGCAGTCCCAAAAAGTCGATTTTTATAAAAAAAAAAAATTTCGAGATAACATAAAATCTCGACGTTTCATGCATTTTAAAGATGTTTGGCATCGAAAATACAAATTCGATTTCTGAAATTTCATGGGGTCCCCCCTTTGAAAAAAATTTTGAGTTCCGGCTTATATGGGAATTTCATGTGTGACCGGACCGTTCAGTCTATATTTCCGGAACCATACAAGCGATCCGTGCGAAATTTTACAGACATCTGTGGGGATAATATAGCTATCATTTGGGACTAAGTTTGTGAAAATCGGCCCAACCATTTCCGAGAAACTGATATGAGTTTGCTAGTTATGAAAGATGGCCGCTTTTCCCGGGCTCTTCCGGAACCGTCTATGGTGGTCAATGTAGTCAACGAAAGTTTGTTTGGCCGTCGGTGACCTAGAACTGCAAAGTTAAGTTATTTGAGAGACATTTTAGCGAAATTTTTACCTTTTTTGCTTCCATCGGGGTATCGGTTTGAATCACAATTTGCTATGTGATCGCACGCCACAACCCGTAACTCCGGAACCGGAAGTCGGTTGGGGATAAAATTTAATAGCCATTTACGGGGACGCAACATCTTTCATTTGAGACTAAGTTTGGTTGATTCGGTCTAGCCACCTCCGAGAAACCGATGTGACTGTTAGTCTGAATTTGGATACTTCCGCCGGGGCTTCCGGAACCGATGATGGTGGCCAATGTGACCAAAGAGACTTTGAATGGCTGTTAATGACCTAGTACTACAAATCGAAGCAGTTGTGGTCACATTTTGGAAAAATTTTCACCATTATACATTCATTGCAGAATTTCTTAAAATCGACATTTTCTGCGTGATCGTACTCATCACCCTGTAATTCCGGAACCGGAAGTCGGATCCATTAGAAATTCAATAGCAGCCTATGGGAACGTTGCACCTTTCATTTGGGACTAAGTTTGTAAAAATCGGTTCATCCATCTCTGAGAAAAGTGAGTGAGATTGTGTTCGCGTACACACACACAGACGCACATACACACACACATACATACACACACACATACATACACACACACAGACATTTGCCGAACTCGACGAACTGAATCGAATGGTATATGTCACTCGGCCCTCCGGGCCTCCGTTAAAAAGTCGGTTTTCAGAGCAATTGCAATACCTTTCTATTGAGAAAGGCAAAAAGGTGCGAAATCGGCAGTCCCAAAAAGTCGATTTTTATAAAAAAAATTTTTCGAGATAACATAAAATCTCGACGTTTCATGCATTTTAAAGATGTTTGGCATCAAAAATACAAATTCGATTTCTGAAATTTCATGGGGTCCCCCCTTTGAAAAAAATGTTGAGTTCCGGCTTATATGGGAATTTCATGTGTGGCCGGACCGTTCAGTCTATATTTCCGGAACCATACAAGCGATCCGTGCGAAATTTTACAGACATCTGTGGGGATAATATAGCTATCATTTGGGACTAAGTTTGTGAAAATCGGCCCAACCATTTCCGAGAAACTGATATGAGTTTGCTAGTTATGAAAGATGGCCGCTTTTCCCGGGCACTTCCGGAACCGTCTATGGTGGTCAATGTAGTCAACGAAAGTTTGTTTGGCCGTCGGTGACCTAGAACTGCAAAGTTAAGTTATTTGAGAGACATTTTAGCGAAATTTTTACCTTTTTTGCTTCCATCGGGGTATCGGTTTGAATCACAATTTGCTATGTGATCGCACGCCACAACCCGTAACTCCGGAACCGGAAGTCGGTTGGGGATAAAATTTAATAGCCATTTACGGGGACGCAACATCTTTCATTTGAGACTAAGTTTGGTTGATTCGGTCTAGCCACCTCCGAGAAACCGATGTGACTGTTAGTCAGAATTTGGATACTTCCGCCGGGGCTTCCGGAACCGATGATGGTGGCCAATGTGACCAAAGAGACTTTGAATGGCTGTTAATGACCTAGTACTACAAATCGAAGCAGTTGTGGTCACATTTTGGAAAAATTTTCACCATTATACATTCATTGCAGAATTTCTTAAAATCGACATTTTCTGCGTGATCGTACTCATCACCCTGTAATTCCGGAACCGGAAGTCGGATCCATTAGAAATTCAATAGCAGCCTATGGGAACGTTGCACCTTTCATTTGGGACTAAGTTTGTAAAAATCGGTTCATCCATCTCTGAGAAAAGTGAGTGAGATTGTGTTCGCGTACACACACACAGACGCACATACACACACACATACATACACACACACATACATAAATTTTACAGACATCTGTGGGGATAATATAGCTATCATTTGGGACTAAGTTTGTGAAAATCGGCCCAACCATTTCCGAGAAACTGATATGAGTTTGCTAGTTATGAAAGATGGCCGCTTTTCCCGGGCACTTCCGGAACCGTCTATGGTGGTCAATGTAGTCAACGAAAGTTTGTTTGGCCGTCGGTGACCTAGAACTGCAAAGTTAAGTTATTTGAGAGACATTTTAGCGAAATTTTTACCTTTTTTGCTTCCATCGGGGTATCGGTTTGAATCACAATTTGCTATGTGATCGCACGCCACAACCCGTAACTCCGGAACCGGAAGTCGGTTGGGGATAAAATTTAATAGCCATTTACGGGGACGCAACATCTTTCATTTGAGACTAAGTTTGGTTGATTCGGTCTAGCCACCTCCGAGAAACCGATGTGACTGTTAGTCAGAATTTGGATACTTCCGCCGGGGCTTCCGGAACCGATGATGGTGGCCAATGTGACCAAAGAGACTTTGAATGGCTGTTAATGACCTAGTACTACAAATCGAAGCAGTTGTGGTCACATTTTGGAAAAATTTTCACCATTATACATTCATTGCAGAATTTCTTAAAATCGACATTTTCTGCGTGATCGTACTCATCACCCTGTAATTCCGGAACCGGAAGTCGGATCCATTAGAAATTCAATAGCAGCCTATGGGAACGTTGCACCTTTCATTTGGGACTAAGTTTGTAAAAATCGGTTCATCCATCTCTGAGAAAAGTGAGTGAGATTGTGTTCGCGTACACACACACAGACGCACATACACACACACATACATACACACACACATACATAAATTTTACAGACATCTGTGGGGATAATATAGCTATCATTTGGGACTAAGTTTGTGAAAATCGGCCCAACCATTTCCGAGAAACTGATATGAGTTTGCTAGTTATGAAAGATGGCCGCTTTTCCCGGGCACTTCCGGAACCGTCTATGGTGGTCAATGTAGTCAACGAAAGTTTGTTTGGCCGTCGGTGACCTAGAACTGCAAAGTTAAGTTATTTGAGAGACATTTTAGCGAAATTTTTACCTTTTTTGCTTCCATCGGGGTATCGGTTTGAATCACAATTTGCTATGTGATCGCACGCCACAACCCGTAACTCCGGAACCGGAAGTCGGTTGGGGATAAAATTTAATAGCCATTTACGGGGACGCAACATCTTTCATTTGAGACTAAGTTTGGTTGATTCGGTCTAGCCACCTCCGAGAAACCGATGTGACTGTTAGTCTGAATTTGGATACTTCCGCCGGGGCTTCCGGAACCGATGATGGTGGCCAATGTGACCAAAGAGACTTTGAATGGCTGTTAATGACCTAGTACTACAAATCGAAGCAGTTGTGGTCACATTTTGGAAAAATTTTCACCATTATACATTCATTGCAGAATTTCTTAAAATCGACATTTTCTGCGTGATCGTACTCATCACCCTGTAATTCCGGAACCGGAAGTCGGATCCATTAGAAATTCAATAGCAGCCTATGGGAACGTTGCACCTTTCATTTGGGACTAAGTTTGTAAAAATCGGTTCATCCATCTCTGAGAAAAGTGAGTGAGATTGTGTTCGCGTACACACACACAGACGCACATACACACACACATACATACACACACACATACATACACACACACAGACATTTGCCGAACTCGACGAACTGAATCGAATGGTATATGTCACTCGGCCCTCCGGGCCTCCGTTAAAAAGTCGGTTTTCAGAGCAATTGCAATACCTTTCTATTGAGAAAGGCAAAAAGGTGCGAAATCGGCAGTCCCAAAAAGTCGATTTTTATAAAAAAAAAAAATTTCGAGATAACATAAAATCTCGACGTTTCATGCATTTTAAAGATGTTTGGCATCGAAAATACAAATTCGATTTCTGAAATTTCATGGGGTCCCCCCTTTGAAAAAAATTTTGAGTTCCGGCTTATATGGGAATTTCATGTGTGACCGGACCGTTCAGTCTATATTTCCGGAACCATACAAGCGATCCGTGCGAAATTTTACAGACATCTGTGGGGATAATATAGCTATCATTTGGGACTAAGTTTGTGAAAATCGGCCCAACCATTTCCGAGAAACTGATATGAGTTTGCTAGTTATGAAAGATGGCCGCTTTTCCCGGGCACTTCCGGAACCGTCCATGGTGGTCAATGTAGTCAACGAAAGTTTGTTTGGCCGTCGGTGACCTAGAACTGCAAAGTTAAGTTATTTGAGAGACATTTTAGCGAAATTTTTACCTTTTTTGCTTCCATCGGGGTATCGGTTTGAATCACAATTTGCTATGTGATCGCACGCCACAACCCGTAACTCCGGAACCGGAAGTCGGTTGGGGATAAAATTTAATAGCCATTTACGGGGACGCAATACCTTTCATTTGAGGTCAAGTTTGGTCGAATCGGTCTAGCCATCTCCGAGAAACCGATGTGACTGTTACTCTGAATTTGGATACTTCCGCCGGGGCTTCCGGAACCGATGATGGTGGCCAATGTGACCAAAGAGACTTTGAATGGCTGTTAATGACCTAGTACTACAAATCGAAGCAGTTGTGGTCACATTTTGGAAAAATTTTCACCATTATACATTCATTGCAGAATTTCTTAAAATCGACGTTTTCTGCGTGATCGTACTCATCACCCTGTAATTCCGGAACCGGAAGTCGGATCCATTAGAAATTCAATAGCAGCCTATGGGAACGTTGCACCTTTCATTTGGGACTAAGTTTGTAAAAATCGGTTCATCCATCTCTGAGAAAAGTAAGTGAGATTGTGTTCGCGTACACACACACAGACGCACATACACACACACATACATACACACACACATACATACACACACACAGACATTTGCCGAACTCGACGAACTGAATCGAATGGTATATGTCACTCGGCCCTCCGGGCCTCCGTTAAAAAGTCGGTTTTCAGAGCAATTGCAATACCTTTCTATTGAGAAAGGCAAAAAGGTGCGAAATCGGCAAAGTCCCAAAAAGTCGATTTTTATAAAAAAAAATTTTCGAGATAACATAAAATCTCGACGTTTCATGCATTTTAAAGATGTTTGGCATCAAAAATACAAATTCGATTTCTGAAATTTCATGGGGTCCCCCCTTTGAAAAAAATTTTGAGTTCCGGCTTATATGGGAATTTCATGTGTGACCGGACCGTTCAGTCTATATTTCCGGAACCATACAAGCGATCCGTGCGAAATTTTACAGACATCTGTGGGGATAATATAGCTATCATTTGGGACTAAGTTTGTGAAAATCGGCCCAACCATTTCCGAGAAACTGATATGAGTTTGCTAGTTATGAAAGATGGCCGCTTTTCCCGGGCACTTCCGGAACCGTCTATGGTGGTCAATGTAGTCAACGAAAGTTTGTTTGGCCGTCGGTGACCTAGAACTGCAAAGTTAAGTTATTTGAGAGACATTTTAGCGAAATTTTTACCTTTTTTGCTTCCATCGGGGTATCGGTTTGAATCACAATTTGCTATGTGATCGCACGCCACAACCCGTAACTCCGGAACCGGAAGTCGGTTGGGGATAAAATTTAATAGCCATTTACGGGGACGCAACATCTTTCATTTGAGACTAAGTTTGGTTGATTCGGTCTAGCCACCTCCGAGAAACCGATGTGACTGTTAGTCAGAATTTGGATACTTCCGCCGGGGCTTCCGGAACCGATGATGGTGGCCAATGTGACCAAAGAGACTTTGAATGGCTGTTAATGACCTAGTACTACAAATCGAAGCAGTTGTGGTCACATTTTGGAAAAATTTTCACCATTATACATTCATTGCAGAATTTCTTAAAATCGACATTTTCTGCGTGATCGTACTCATCACCCTGTAATTCCGGAACCGGAAGTCGGATCCATTAGAAATTCAATAGCAGCCTATGGGAACGTTGCACCTTTCATTTGGGACTAAGTTTGTAAAAATCGGTTCATCCATCTCTGAGAAAAGTGAGTGAGATTGTGTTCGCGTACACACACACAGACGCACATACACACACACATACATACACACACATACATACACACACACAGACATTTGCCGAACTCGACGAACTGAATCGAATGGTATATGTCACTCGGCCCTCCGGGCCTCCGTTAAAAAGTCGGTTTTCAGAGCAATTGCAATACCTTTCTATTGAGAAAGGCAAAAAGGTGCGAAATCGGCAAAGTCCCAAAAAGTCGATTTTTATAAAAAAAATTTTTTCGAGATAACATAAAATCTCGACGTTTCATGCATTTTAAAGATGTTTGGCATCAAAAATACAAATTCGATTTCTGAAATTTCATGGGGTCCCCCCTTTGAAAAAAATTTTGAGTTCCGGCTTATATGGGAATTTCATGTGTGACCGGACCGTTCAGTCTATATTTCCGGAACCATACAAGCGATCCGTGCGAAATTTTACAAACATCTGTGGGGATAATATAGCTATCATTTGGGACTAAGTTTGTGAAAATCGGCCCAACCATTTCCGAGAAACTGATATGAGTTTGCTAGTTATGAAAGATGGCCGCTTTTCCCGGGCACTTCCGGAACCGTCTATGGTGGTCAATGTAGTCAACGAAAGTTTGTTTGGCCGTCGGTGACCTAGAACTGCAAAGTTAAGTTATTTGAGAGACATTTTAGCGAAATTTTTACCTTTTTTGCTTCCATCGGGGTATCGGTTTGAATCACAATTTGCTATGTGATCGCACGCCACAACCCGTAACTCCGGAACCGGAAGTCGGTTGGGGATAAAATTTAATAGCCATTTACGGGGACGCAATACCTTTCATTTGAGGTCAAGTTTGGTCGAATCGGTCTAGCCATCTCCGAGAAACCGATGTGACTGTTACTCTGAATTTGGATACTTCCGCCGGGGCTTCCGGAACCGATGATGGTGGCCAATGTGACCAAAGAGACTTTGAATGGCTGTTAATGACCTAGTACTACAAATCGAAGCAGTTGTGGTCACATTTTGGAAAAATTTTCACCATTATACATTCATTGCAGAATTTCTTAAAATCGACGTTTTCTGCGTGATCGTACTCATCACCCTGTAATTCCGGAACCGGAAGTCGGATCCATTAGAAATTCAATAGCAGCCTATGGGAACGTTGCACCTTTCATTTGGGACTAAGTTTGTAAAAATCGGTTCATCCATCTCTGAGAAAAGTGAGTGAGATTGTGTTCGCGTACACACACACAGACGCACATACACACACACATACATACACACACACATACATACACACACACACAGACATTTGCCGAACTCGACGAACTGAATCGAATGGTATATGTCACTCGGCCCTCCGGGCCTCCGTTAAAAAGTCGGTTTTCAGAGCAATTGCAATACCTTTCTATTGAGAAAGGCAAAAAGGTGCGAAATCGGCAGTCCCAAAAAGTCGATTTTTATAAAAAAAAAAATTTCGAGATAACATAAAATCTCGACGTTTCATGCATTTTAAAGATGTTTGGCATCGAAAATACAAATTCGATTTCTGAAATTTCATGGGGTCCCCCCTTTGAAAAAAATTTTGAGTTCCGGCTTATATGGGAATTTCATGTGTGACCGGACCGTTCAGTCTATATTTCCGGAACCATACAAGCGATCCGTGCGAAATTTTACAGACATCTGTGGGGATAATATAGCTATCATTTGGGACTAAGCTTGTGAAAATCGGCCCAACCATTTCCGAGAAACTGATATGAGTTTGCTAGTTATGAAAGATGGCCGCTTTTCCCGGGCACTTCCGGAACCGTCTATGGTGGTCAATGTAGTCAACGAAAGTTTGTTTGGCCGTCGGTGACCTAGAACTGCAAAGTTAAGTTATTTGAGAGACATTTTAGCGAAATTTTTACCTTTTTTGCTTCCATCGGGGTATCGGTTTGAATCACAATTTGCTATGTGATCGCACGCCACAACCCGTAACTCCGGAACCGGAAGTCGGTTGGGGATAAAATTTAATAGCCATTTACGGGGACGCAACATCTTTCATTTGAGACTAAGTTTGGTTCATTCGGTCTAGCCACCTCCGAGAAACCGATGTGACTGTTAGTCTGAATTTGGATACTTCCGCCGGGGCTTCCGGAACCGATGATGGTGGCCAATGTGACCAAAGAGACTTTGAATGGCTGTTAATGACCTAGTACTACAAATCGAAGCAGTTGTGGTCACATTTTGGAAAAATTTTCACCATTATACATTCATTGCAGAATTTCTTAAAATCGACATTTTCTGCGTGATCGTACTCATCACCCTGTAATTCCGGAACCGGAAGTCGGATCCATTAGAAATTCAATAGCAGCCTATGGGAACGTTGCACCTTTCATTTGGGACTAAGTTTGTAAAAATCGGTTCATCCATCTCTGAGAAAAGTGAGTGAGATTGTGTTCGCGTACACACACACAGACGCACATACACACACACATACATACACACACACATACATACACACACAGACATTTGCCGAACTCGACGAACTGAATCGAATGGTATATGTCACTCGGCCCTCCGGGCCTCCGTTACAAAGTCGGTTTTCAGAGCAATTGCAATACCTTTCTATTGAGAAAGGCAAAAAGGTGCGAAATCGGCAAAGTCCCAAAAAGTCGATTTTTATAAAAAAAAATTTTTCGAGATAACATAAAATCTCGACGTTTCATGCATTTTAAAGATGTTTGGCATCAAAAATACAAATTCGATTTCTGAAATTTCATGGGGTCCCCCCTTTGAAAAAAATTTTGAGTTCCGGCTTATATGGGAATTTCATGTGTGACCGGACCGTTCAGTCTATATTTCCGGAACCATACAAGCGATCCGTGCGAAATTTTACAAACATCTGTGGGGATAATATAGCTATCATTTGGGACTAAGTTTGTGAAAATCGGCCCAACCATTTCCGAGAAACTGATATGAGTTTGCTAGTTATGAAAGATGGCCGCTTTTCCCGGGCACTTCCGGAACCGTCTATGGTGGTCAATGTAGTCAACGAAAGTTTGTTTGGCCGTCGGTGACCTAGAACTGCAAAGTTAAGTTATTTGAGAGACATTTTAGCGAAATTTTTACCTTTTTTGCTTCCATCGGGGTATCGGTTTGAATCACAATTTGCTATGTGATCGCACGCCACAACCCGTAACTCCGGAACCGGAAGTCGGTTGGGGATAAAATTTAATAGCCATTTACGGGGACGCAATACCTTTCATTTGAGGTCAAGTTTGGTCGAATCGGTCTAGCCATCTCCGAGAAACCGATGTGACTGTTACTCTGAATTTGGATACTTCCGCCGGGGCTTCCGGAACCGATGATGGTGGCCAATGTGACCAAAGAGACTTTGAATGGCTGTTAATGACCTAGTACTACAAATCGAAGCAGTTGTGGTCACATTTTGGAAAAATTTTCACCATTATACATTCATTGCAGAATTTCTTAAAATCGACGTTTTCTGCGTGATCGTACTCATCACCCTGTAATTCCGGAACCGGAAGTCGGATCCATTAGAAATTCAATAGCAGCCTATGGGAACGTTGCACCTTTCATTTGGGACTAAGTTTGTAAAAATCGGTTCATCCATCTCTGAGAAAAGTGAGTGAGATTGTGTTCGCGTACACACACACAGACGCACATACACACACACATACATACACACACATACATACACACACACACAGACATTTGCCGAACTCGACGAACTGAATCGAATGGTATATGTCACTCGGCCCTCCGGGCCTCCGTTAAAAAGTCGGTTTTCAGAGCAATTGCAATACCTTTCTATTGAGAAAGGCAAAAAGGTGCGAAATCGGCAAAGTCCCAAAAAGTCGATTTTTATAAAAAAAAAAAATTTCGAGATAACATAAAATCTCGACGTTTCATGCATTTTAAAGATGTTTGGCATCGAAAATACAAATTCGATTTCTGAAATTTCATGGGGTCCCCCCTTTGAAAAAAATTTTGAGTTCCGGCTTATATGGGAATTTCATGTGTGACCGGACCGTTCAGTCTATATTTCCGGAACCATACAAGCGATCCGTGCGAAATTTTACAGACATCTGTGGGGATAATATAGCTATCATTTGGGACTAAGTTTGTGAAAATCGGCCCAACCATTTCCGAGAAACTGATATGAGTTTGCTAGTTATGAAAGATGGCCGCTTTTCCCGGGCACTTCCGGAACCGTCTATGGTGGTCAATGTAGTCAACGAAAGTTTGTTTGGCCGTCGGTGACCTAGAACTGCAAAGTTAAGTTATTTGAGAGACATTTTAGCGAAATTTTTACCTTTTTTGCTTCCATCGGGGTATCGGTTTGAATCACAATTTGCTATGTGATCGCACGCCACAACCCGTAACTCCGGAACCGGAAGTCGGTTGGGGATAAAATTTAATAGCCATTTACGGGGACGCAACATCTTTCATTTGAGACTAAGTTTGGTTGATTCGGTCTAGCCACCTCCGAGAAACCGATGTGACTGTTAGTCTGAATTTGGATACTTCCGCCGGGGCTTCCGGAACCGATGATGGTGGCCAATGTGACCAAAGAGACTTTGAATGGCTGTTAATGACCTAGTACTACAAATCGAAGCAGTTGTGGTCACATTTTGGAAAAAATTTCACCATTATACATTCATTGCAGAATTTCTTAAAATCGACATTTTCTGCGTGATCGTACTCATCACCCTGTAATTCCGGAACCGGAAGTCGGATCCATTAGAAATTCAATAGCAGCCTATGGGAACGTTGCACCTTTCATTTGGGACTAAGTTTGTAAAAATCGGTTCATCCATCTCTGAGAAAAGTGAGTGAGATTGTGTTCGCGTACACACACACAGACGCACATACACACACACATACATACACACACACATACATACACACACACAGACATTTGCCGAACTCGACGAACTGAATCGAATGGTATATGTCACTCGGCCCTCCGGGCCTCCGTTAAAAAGTCGGTTTTCAGAGCAATTGCAATACCTTTCTATTGAGAAAGGCAAAAAGGTGCAAAATCGGCAAAGTCCCAAAAAGTCGATTTCCAAAAAAAAAAAAATCGTGATAACATAAAATCTCGACGTTTCATGCATTTTAAAGATGTTTGGCATCAAAAATACGAATTCGATTTCTGAAATTTCATGGGGTCCCCCCTTTGAAAAAAATTTTGAGTTCCGGCTTATATGGGAATTTCATGTGTGACCGGACCGTTCAGTCTATATTTCCGGAACCATACAAGCGATCCGTGCGAAATTTTACAGACATCTGTGGGGATAATATAGCTATCATTTGGGACTAAGTTTGTGAAAATCGGCCCAACCATTTCCGAGAAACTGATATGAGTTTGCTAGTTATGAAAGATGGCCGCTTTTCCCGGGCACTTCCGGAACCGTCTATGGTGGTCAATGTAGTCAACGAAAGTTTGTTTGGCCGTCGGTGACCTAGAACTGCAAAGTTAAGTTATTTGAGAGACATTTTAGCGAAATTTTTACCTTTTTTCCATCGGGGTATCGGTTTGAATCACAATTTGCTATGTGATCGCACGCCACAACCCGTAACTCCGGAACCGGAAGTCGGTTGGGGATAAAATTTAATAGCCATTTACGGGGACGCAATACCTTTCATTTGAGGTCAAGTTTGGTCGAATCGGTCTAGCCATCTCCGAGAAACCGATGTGACTGTTACTCTGAATTTGGATACTTCCGCCGGGGCTTCCGGAACCGATGATGGTGGCCAATGTGACCAAAGAGACTTTGAATGGCTGTTAATGACCTAGTACTACAAATCGAAGCAGTTGTGGTCACATTTTGGAAAAATTTTCACCATTATACATTCATTGCAGAATTTCTTAAAATCGACGTTTTCTGCGTGATCGTACTCATCACCCTGTAATTCCGGAACCGGAAGTCGGATCCATTAGAAATTCAATAGCAGCCTATGGGAACGTTGCACCTTTCATTTGGGACTAAGTTTGTAAAAATCGGTTCATCCATCTCTGAGAAAAGTGAGTGAGATTGTGTTCGCGTACACACACACAGACGCACATACACACACACATACATACACACACATACATACACACACACACAGACATTTGCCGAACTCGACGAACTGAATCGAATGGTATATGTCACTCGGCCCTCCGGGCCTCCGTTAAAAAGTCGGTTTTCAGAGCAATTGCAATACCTTTCTATTGAGAAAGGCAAAAAGGTGCGAAATCGGCAAAGTCCCAAAAAGTCGATTTTTATAAAAAAAAAATTTCGAGATAACATAAAATCTCGACGTTTCATGCATTTTAAAGATGTTTGGCATCGAAAATACAAATTCGATTTCTGAAATTTCATGGGGTCCCCCCTTTGAAAAAAATTTTGAGTTCCGGCTTATATGGGAATTTCATGTGTGACCGGACCGTTCAGTCTATATTTCCGGAACCATACAAGCGATCCGTGCGAAATTTTACAGACATCTGTGGGGATAATATAGCTATCATTTGGGACTAAGTTTGTGAAAATCGGCCCAACCATTTCCGAGAAACTGATATGAGTTTGCTAGTTATGAAAGATGGCCGCTTTTCCCGGGCACTTCCGGAACCGTCTATGGTGGTCAATGTAGTCAACGAAAGTTTGTTTGGCCGTCGGTGACCTAGAACTGCAAAGTTAAGTTATTTGAGAGACATTTTAGCGAAATTTTTACCTTTTTTGCTTCCATCGGGGTATCGGTTTGAATCACAATTTGCTATGTGATCGCACGCCACAACCCGTAACTCCGGAACCGGAAGTCGGTTGGGGATAAAATTTAATAGCCATTTACGGGGACGCAACATCTTTCATTTGAGACTAAGTTTGGTTGATTCGGTCTAGCCACCTCCGAGAAACCGATGTGACTGTTAGTCTGAATTTGGATACTTCCGCCGGGGCTTCCGGAACCGATGATGGTGGCCAATGTGACCAAAGAGACTTTGAATGGCTGTTAATGACCTAGTACTACAAATCGAAGCAGTTGTGGTCACATTTTGGAAAAATTTTCACCATTATACATTCATTGCAGAATTTCTTAAAATCGACATTTTCTGCGTGATCGTACTCATCACCCTGTAATTCCGGAACCGGAAGTCGGATCCATTAGAAATTCAATAGCAGCCTATGGGAACGTTGCACCTTTCATTTGGGACTAAGTTTGTAAAAATCGGTTCATCCATCTCTGAGAAAAGTGAGTGAGATTGTGTTCGCGTACACACACACAGACGCACATACACACACATACATACACACACACATACATACACACACACAGACATTTGCCGAACTCGACGAACTGAATCGAATGGTATATGTCACTCGGCCCTCCGGGCCTCCGTTAAAAAGTCGGTTTTCAGAGCAATTGCAATACCTTTCTATTGAGAAAGGCAAAAAGGTGCGAAATCGGCAAAGTCCCAAAAAGTCGATTTTTATAAAAAAAAAAAATTTCGAGATAACATAAAATCTCGA
This sequence comes from Topomyia yanbarensis, assembly GCF_030247195.1. Taxonomy (NCBI): domain Eukaryota; kingdom Metazoa; phylum Arthropoda; class Insecta; order Diptera; family Culicidae; genus Topomyia; species Topomyia yanbarensis. The sequence goes on along the minus strand of NW_026683311.1, from coordinate 79,014 downwards.
CGTTTCATGCATTTTAAAGATGTTTGGCATCGAAAATACAAATTCGATTTCTGAAATTTCATGGGGTCCCCCCTTTGAAAAAAATTTTGAGTTCCGGCTTATATGGGAATTTCATGTGTGACCGGACCGTTCAGTCTATATTTCCGGAACCATACAAGCGATCCGTGCGAAATTTTACAGACATCTGTGGGGATAATATAGCTATCATTTGGGACTAAGTTTGTGAAAATCGGCCCAACCATTTCCGAGAAACTGATATGAGTTTGCTAGTTATGAAAGATGGCCGCTTTTCCCGGGCACTTCCGGAACCGTCTATGGTGGTCAATGTAGTCAACGAAAGTTTGTTTGGCCGTCGGTGACCTAGAACTGCAAAGTTAAGTTATTTGAGAGACATTTTAGCGAAATTTTTACCTTTTTTGCTTCCATCGGGGTATCGGTTTGAATCACAATTTGCTATGTGATCGCACGCCACAACCCGTAACTCCGGAACCGGAAGTCGGTTGGGGATAAAATTTAATAGCCATTTACGGGGACGCAATACCTTTCATTTGAGGTCAAGTTTGGTCGAATCGGTCTAGCCATCTCCGAGAAACCGATGTGACTGTTACTCTGAATTTGGATACTTCCGCCGGGGCTTCCGGAACCGATGATGGTGGCCAATGTGACCAAAGAGACTTTGAATGGCTGTTAATGACCTAGTACTACAAATCGAAGCAGTTGTGGTCACATTTTGGAAAAATTTTCACCATTATACATTCATTGCAGAATTTCTTAAAATCGACGTTTTCTGCGTGATCGTACTCATCACCCTGTAATTCCGGAACCGGAAGTCGGATCCATTAGAAATTCAATAGCAGCCTATGGGAACGTTGCACCTTTCATTTGGGACTAAGTTTGTAAAAATCGGTTCATCCATCTCTGAGAAAAGTAAGTGAGATTGTGTTCGCGTACACACACACAGACGCACATACACACACACATACATACACACACATACATACACACACAGACATTTGCCGAACTCGACGAACTGAATCGAATGGTATATGTCACTCGGCCCTCCGGGCCTCCGTTAAAAAGTCGGTTTTCAGAGCAATTGCAATACCTTTCTATTGAGAAAGGCAAAAAGGTGCGAAATCGGCAAAGTCCCAAAAAGTCGATTTTTATAAAAAAAAATTTTCGAGATAACATAAAATCTCGACGTTTCATGCATTTTAAAGATGTTTGGCATCAAAAATACAAATTCGATTTCTGAAATTTCATGGGGTCCCCCCTTTGAAAAAAATTTTGAGTTCCGGCTTATATGGGAATTTCATGTGTGACCGGACCGTTCAGTCTATATTTCCGGAACCATACAAGCGATCCGTGCGAAATTTTACAGACATCTGTGGGGATAATATAGCTATCATTTGGGACTAAGTTTGTGAAAATCGGCCCAACCATTTCCGAGAAACTGATATGAGTTTGCTAGTTATGAAAGATGGCCGCTTTTCCCGGGCACTTCCGGAACCGTCTGTGGTGGTCAATGTAGTCAACGAAAGTTTGTTTGGCCGTCGGTGACCTAGAACTGCAAAGTTAAGTTATTTGAGAGACATTTTAGCGAAATTTTTACCTTTTTTGCTTCCATCGGGGTATCGGTTTGAATCACAATTTGCTATGTGATCGCACGCCACAACCCGTAACTCCGGAACCGGAAGTCGGTTGGGGATAAAATTTAATAGCCATTTACGGGGACGCAACATCTTGCATTTGAGACTAAGTTTGGTTGATTCGGTCTAGCCACCTCCGAGAAACCGATGTGACTGTTAGTCAGAATTTGGATACTTCCGCCGGGGCTTCCGGAACCGATGATGGTGGCCAATGTGACCAAAGAGACTTTGAATGGCTGTTAATGACCTAGTACTACAAATCGAAGCAGTTGTGGTCACATTTTGGAAAAATTTTCACCATTATACATTCATTGCAGAATTTCTTAAAATCGACATTTTCTGCGTGATCGTACTCATCACCCTGTAATTCCGGAACCGGAAGTCGGATCCATTAGAAATTCAATAGCAGCCTATGGGAACGTTGCACCTTTCATTTGGGACTAAGTTTGTAAAAATCGGTTCATCCATCTCTGAGAAAAGTGAGTGAGATTGTGTTCGCGTACACACACACAGACGCACATACACACACACATACATACACACACACATACATACACACACAGACATTTGCCGAACTCGACGAACTGAATCGAATGGTATATGTCACTCGGCCCTCCGGGCCTCCGTTAAAAAGTCGGTTTTCAGAGCAATTGCAATACCTTTCTATTGAGAAAGGCAAAAAGGTGCGAAATCGGCAAAGTCCCAAAAAGTCGATTTTTATAAAAAAAAAATTTTCGAGATAACATAAAATCTCGACGTTTCATGCATTTTAAAGATGTTTGGCATCAAAAATACAAATTCGATTTCTGAAATTTCATGGGGTCCCCCCTTTGAAAAAAATTTTGAGTTCCGGCTTATATGGGAATTTCATGTGTGACCGGACCGTTCAGTCTATATTTCCGGAACCATACAAGCGATCCGTGCGAAATTTTACAAACATCTGTGGGGATAATATAGCTATCATTTGGGACTAAGTTTGTGAAAATCGGCCCAACCATTTCCGAGAAACTGATATGAGTTTGCTAGTTATGAAAGATGGCCGCTTTTCCCGGGCACTTCCGGAACCGTCTATGGTGGTCAATGTAGTCAACGAAAGTTTGTTTGGCCGTCGGTGACCTAGAACTGCAAAGTTAAGTTATTTGAGAGACATTTTAGCGAAATTTTTACCTTTTTTGCTTCCATCGGGGTATCGGTTTGAATCACAATTTGCTATGTGATCGCACGCCACAACCCGTAACTCCGGAACCGGAAGTCGGTTGGGGATAAAATTTAATAGCCATTTACGGGGACGCAATACCTTTCATTTGAGGTCAAGTTTGGTCGAATCGGTCTAGCCATCTCCGAGAAACCGATGTGACTGTTACTCTGAATTTGGATACTTCCGCCGGGGCTTCCGGAACCGATGATGGTGGCCAATGTGACCAAAGAGACTTTGAATGGCTGTTAATGACCTAGTACTACAAATCGAAGCAGTTGTGGTCACATTTTGGAAAAATTTTCACCATTATACATTCATTGCAGAATTTCTTAAAATCGACGTTTTCTGCGTGATCGTACTCATCACCCTGTAATTCCGGAACCGGAAGTCGGATCCATTAGAAATTCAATAGCAGCCTATGGGAACGTTGCACCTTTCATTTGGGACTAAGTTTGTAAAAATCGGTTCATCCATCTCTGAGAAAAGTGAGTGAGATTGTGTTCGCGTACACACACACAGACGCACATACACACACACATACATACACACACACATACATACACACACACACAGACATTTGCCGAACTCGACGAACTGAATCGAATGGTATATGTCACTCGGCCCTCCGGGCCTCCGTTAAAAAGTCGGTTTTCAGAGCAATTGCAATACCTTTCTATTGAGAAAGGCAAAAAGGTGCGAAATCGGCAAAGTCCCAAAAAGTCGATTTTTATAAAAAAAAAAATTTCGAGATAACATAAAATCTCGACGTTTCATGCATTTTAAAGATGTTTGGCATCGAAAATACAAATTCGATTTCTGAAATTTCATGGGGTCCCCCCTTTGAAAAAAATTTTGAGTTCCGGCTTATATGGGAATTTCATGTGTGACCGGACCGTTCAGTCTATATTTCCGGAACCATACAAGCGATCCGTGCGAAATTTTACAGACATCTGTGGGGATAATATAGCTATCATTTGGGACTAAGCTTGTGAAAATCGGCCCAACCATTTCCGAGAAACTGATATGAGTTTGCTAGTTATGAAAGATGGCCGCTTTTCCCGGGCACTTCCGGAACCGTCTATGGTGGTCAATGTAGTCAACGAAAGTTTGTTTGGCCGTCGGTGACCTAGAACTGCAAAGTTAAGTTATTTGAGAGACATTTTAGCGAAATTTTTACCTTTTTTGCTTCCATCGGGGTATCGGTTTGAATCACAATTTGCTATGTGATCGCACGCCACAACCCGTAACTCCGGAACCGGAAGTCGGTTGGGGATAAAATTTAATAGCCATTTACGGGGACGCAACATCTTTCATTTGAGACTAAGTTTGGTTGATTCGGTCTAGCCACCTCCGAGAAACCGATGTGACTGTTAGTCTGAATTTGGATACTTCCGCCGGGGCTTCCGGAACCGATGATGGTGGCCAATGTGACCAAAGAGACTTTGAATGGCTGTTAATGACCTAGTACTACAAATCGAAGCAGTTGTGGTCACATTTTGGAAAAATTTTCACCATTATACATTCATTGCAGAATTTCTTAAAATCGACATTTTCTGCGTGATCGTACTCATCACCCTGTAATTCCGGAACCGGAAGTCGGATCCATTAGAAATTCAATAGCAGCCTATGGGAACGTTGCACCTTTCATTTGGGACTAAGTTTGTAAAAATCGGTTCATCCATCTCTGAGAAAAGTGAGTGAGATTGTGTTCGCGTACACACACACAGACGCACATACACACACACATACATACACACACACATACATACACACACAGACATTTGCCGAACTCGACGAACTGAATCGAATGGTATATGTCACTCGGCCCTCCGGGCCTCCGTTAAAAAGTCGGGTTTCAGAGCAATTGCAATACCTTTCTATTGAGAAAGGCAAAAAGGTGCGAAATCGGCAAAGTCCCAAAAAGTCGATTTTTATAAAAAAAATTTTTTCGAGATAACATAAAATCTCGACGTTTCATGCATTTTAAAGATGTTTGGCATCAAAAATACAAATTCGATTTCTGAAATTTCATGGGGTCCCCCCTTTGAAAAAAATTTTGAGTTCCGGCTTATATGGGAATTTCATGTGTGACCGGACCGTTCAGTCTATATTTCCGGAACCATACAAGCGATCCGTGCGAAATTTTACAAACATCTGTGGGGATAATATAGCTATCATTTGGGACTAAGTTTGTGAAAATCGGCCCAACCATTTCCGAGAAACTGATATGAGTTTGCTAGTTATGAAAGATGGCCGCTTTTCCCGGGCACTTCCGGAACCGTCTATGGTGGTCAATGTAGTCAACGAAAGTTTGTTTGGCCGTCGGTGACCTAGAACTGCAAAGTTAAGTTATTTGAGAGACATTTTAGCGAAATTTTTACCTTTTTTGCTTCCATCGGGGTATCGGTTTGAATCACAATTTGCTATGTGATCGCACGCCACAACCCGTAACTCCGGAACCGGAAGTCGGTTGGGGATAAAATTTAATAGCCATTTACGGGGACGCAATACCTTTCATTTGAGGTCAAGTTTGGTCGAATCGGTCTAGCCATCTCCGAGAAACCGATGTGACTGTTACTCTGAATTTGGATACTTCCGCCGGGGCTTCCGGAACCGATGATGGTGGCCAATGTGACCAAAGAGACTTTGAATGGCTGTTAATGACCTAGTACTACAAATCGAAGCAGTTGTGGTCACATTTTGGAAAAATTTTCACCATTATACATTCATTGCAGAATTTCTTAAAATCGACGTTTTCTGCGTGATCGTACTCATCACCCTGTAATTCCGGAACCGGAAGTCGGATCCATTAGAAATTCAATAGCAGCCTATGGGAACGTTGCACCTTTCATTTGGGACTAAGTTTGTAAAAATCGGTTCATCCATCTCTGAGAAAAGTGAGTGAGATTGTGTTCGCGTACACACACACAGACGCACATACACACACACATACATACACACACACATACATACACACACACACAGACATTTGCCGAACTCGACGAACTGAATCGAATGGTATATGTCACTCGGCCCTCCGGGCCTCCGTTAAAAAGTCGGTTTTCAGAGCAATTGCAATACCTTTCTATTGAGAAAGGCAAAAAGGTGCGAAATCGGCAAAGTCCCAAAAAGTCGATTTTTATAAAAAAAAAAATTTCGAGATAACATAAAATCTCGACGTTTCATGCATTTTAAAGATGTTTGGCATCGAAAATACAAATTCGATTTCTGAAATTTCATGGGGTCCCCCCTTTGAAAAAAATTTTGAGTTCCGGCTTATATGGGAATTTCATGTGTGACCGGACCGTTCAGTCTATATTTCCGGAACCATACAAGCGATCCGTGCGAAATTTTACAGACATCTGTGGGGATAATATAGCTATCATTTGGGACTAAGCTTGTGAAAATCGGCCCAACCATTTCCGAGAAACTGATATGAGTTTGCTAGTTATGAAAGATGGCCGCTTTTCCCGGGCACTTCCGGAACCGTCTATGGTGGTCAATGTAGTCAACGAAAGTTTGTTTGGCCGTCGGTGACCTAGAACTGCAAAGTTAAGTTATTTGAGAGACATTTTAGCGAAATTTTTACCTTTTTTGCTTCCATCGGGGTATCGGTTTGAATCACAATTTGCTATGTGATCGCACGCCACAACCCGTAACTCCGGAACCGGAAGTCGGTTGGGGATAAAATTTAATAGCCATTTACGGGGACGCAACATCTTTCATTTGAGACTAAGTTTGGTTGATTCGGTCTAGCCACCTCCGAGAAACCGATGTGACTGTTAGTCTGAATTTGGATACTTCCGCCGGGGCTTCCGGAACCGATGATGGTGGCCAATGTGACCAAAGAGACTTTGAATGGCTGTTAATGACCTAGTACTACAAATCGAAGCAGTTGTGGTCACATTTTGGAAAAATTTTCACCATTATACATTCATTGCAGAATTTCTTAAAATCGACGTTTTCTGCGTGATCGTACTCATCACCCTGTAATTCCGGAACCGGAAGTCGGATCCATTAGAAATTCAATAGCAGCCTATGGGAACGTTGCACCTTTCATTTGGGACTAAGTTTGTAAAAATCGGTTCATCCATCTCTGAGAAAAGTGAGTGAGATTGTGTTCGCGTACACACACACAGACGCACATACACACACACATACATACACACACATACATACACACACACAGACATTTGCCGAACTCGACGAACTGAATCGAATGGTATATGTCACTCGGCCCTCCGGGCCTCCGTTAAAAAGTCGGTTTTCAGAGCAATTGCAATACCTTTCTATTGAGAAAGGCAAAAAGGTGCGAAATCGGCAAAGTCCCAAAAAGTCGATTTTTATAAAAAAAAAAATTTCGAGATAACATAAAATCTCGACGTTTCATGCATTTTAAAGATGTTTGGCATCGAAAATACAAATTCGATTTCTGAAATTTCATGGGGTCCCCCCTTTGAAAAAAATTTTGAGTTCCGGCTTATATGGGAATTTCATGTGTGACCGGACCGTTCAGTCTATATTTCCGGAACCATACAAGCGATCCGTGCGAAATTTTACAGACATCTGTGGGGATAATATAGCTATCATTTGGGACTAAGTTTGTGAAAATCGGCCCAACCATTTCCGAGAAACTGATATGAGTTTGCTAGTTATGAAAGATGGCCGCTTTTCCCGGGCACTTCCGGAACCGTCTATGGTGGTCAATGTAGTCAACGAAAGTTTGTTTGGCCGTCGGTGACCTAGAACTGCAAAGTTAAATTATTTGAGAGACATTTTAGCGAAATTTTTACCTTTTTTGCTTCCATCGGGGTATCGGTTTGAATCACAATTTGCTATGTGATCGCACGCCACAACCCGTAACTCCGGAACCGGAAGTCGGTTGGGGATAAAATTTAATAGCCATTTACGGGGACGCAATACCTTTCATTTGAGGTCAAGTTTGGTCGAATCGGTCTAGCCATCTCCGAGAAACCGATGTGACTGTTACTCTGAATTTGGATACTTCCGCCGGGGCTTCCGGAACCGATGATGGTGGCCAATGTGACCAAAGAGACTTTGAATGGCTGTTAATGACCTAGTACTACAAATCGAAGCAGTTGTGGTCACATTTTGGAAAAATTTTCACCATTATACATTCATTGCAGAATTTCTTAAAATCGACGTTTTCTGCGTGATCGTACTCATCACCCTGTAATTCCGGAACCGGAAGTCGGATCCATTAGAAATTCAATAGCAGCCTATGGGAACGTTGCACCTTTCATTTGGGACTAAGTTTGTAAAAATCGGTTCATCCATCTCTGAGAAAAGTGAGTGAGATTGTGTTCGCGTACACACACACAGACGCACATACACACACATACATACACACACACATACATACACACACACAGACATTTGCCGAACTCGACGAACTGAATCGAATGGTATATGTCACTCGGCCCTCCGGGCCTCCGTTAAAAAGTCGGTTTTCAGAGCAATTGCAATACCTTTCTATTGAGAAAGGCAAAAAGGTGCGAAATCGGCAAAGTCCCAAAAAGTCGATTTTTATAAAAAAAATTTTTCGAGATAACATAAAATCTCGACGTTTCATGCATTTTAAAGATGTTTGGCATCAAAAATACAAATTCGATTTCTGAAATTTCATGGGGTCCCCCCTTTGAAAAAAATGTTGAGTTCCGGCTTATATGGGAATTTCATGTGTGACCGGACCGTTCAGTCTATATTTCCGGAACCATACAAGCGATCCGTGCGAAATTTTACAGACATCTGTGGGGATAATATAGCTATCATTTGGAACTAAGTTTGTGAAAATCGGCCCAACCATTTCCGAGAAACTGATATGAGTTTGCTAGTTATGAAAGATGGCCGCTTTTCCCGGGCACTTCCGGAACCGTCTATGGTGGTCAATGTAGTCAACGAAAGTTTGTTTGGCCGTCGGTGACCTAGAACTGCAAAGTTAAGTTATTTGAGAGACATTTTAGCGAAATTTTTACCTTTTTTGCTTCCATCGGGGTATCGGTTTGAATCACAATTTGCTATGTGATCACACGCCACAACCCGTAACTCCGGAACCGGAAGTCGGTTGGGGATAAAATTTAATAGCCATTTACGGGGACGCAACATCTTTCATTTGAGACTAAGTTTGGTTGATTCGGTCTAGCCACCTCCGAGAAACCGATGTGACTGTTAGTCTGAATTTGGATACTTCCGCCGGGGCTTCCGGAACCGATGATGGTGGCCAATGTGACCAAAGAGACTTTGAATGGCTGTTAATGACCTAGTACTACAAATCGAAGCAGTTGTGGTCACATTTTGGAAAAATTTTCACCATTATACATTCATTGCAGAATTTCTTAAAATCGACATTTTCTGCGTGATCGTACTCATCACCCTGTAATTCCGGAACCGGAAGTCGGATCCATTAGAAATTCAATAGCAGCCTATGGGAACGTTGCACCTTTCATTTGGGACTAAGTTTGTAAAAATCGGTTCATCCATCTCTGAGAAAAGTGAGTGAGATTGTGTTCGCGTACACACACAGACGCACATACACACACACATACATACACACACACATACATACACACACACAGACATTTGCCGAACTCGACGAACTGAATCGAATGGTATATGTCACTCGGCCCTCCGGGCCTCCGTTAAAAAGTCGGTTTTCAGAGCAATTGCAATACCTTTCTATTGAGAAAGGCAAAAAGGTGCGAAATCGGCAAAGTCCCAAAAAGTCGATTTTTATAAAAAAAAATTTTTCGAGATAACATAAAATCTCGACGTTTCATGCATTTTAAAGATGTTTGGCATCAAAAATACAAATTCGATTTCTGAAATTTCATGGGGTCCCCCCTTTGAAAAAAATGTTGAGTTCCGGCTTATATGGGAATTTCATGTGTGACCGGACCGTTCAGTCTATATTTCCGGAACCATACAAGCGATCCGTGCGAAATTTTACAAACATCTGTGGGGATAATATAGCTATCATTTGGGACTAAGTTTGTGAAAATCGGCCCAACCATTTCCGAGAAACTGATATGAGTTTGCTAGTTATGAAAGATGGCCGCTTTTCCCGGGCACTTCCGGAACCGTCTATGGTGGTCAATGTAGTCAACGAAAGTTTGTTTGGCCGTCGGTGACCTAGAACTGCAAAGTTAAGTTATTTGAGAGACATTTTAGCGAAATTTTTACCTTTTTTGCTTCCATCGGGGTATCGGTTTGAATCACAATTTGCTATGTGATCGCACGCCACAACCCGTAACTCCGGAACCGGAAGTCGGTTGGGGATAAAATTTAATAGCCATTTACGGGGACGCAATACCTTTCATTTGAGGTCAAGTTTGGTCGAATCGGTCTAGCCATCTCCGAGAAACCGATGTGACTGTTACTCTGAATTTGGATACTTCCGCCGGGGCTTCCGGAACCGATGATGGTGGCCAATGTGACCAAAGAGACTTTGAATGGCTGTTAATGACCTAGTACTACAAATCGAAGCAGTTGTGGTCACATTTTGGAAAAATTTTCACCATTATACATTCATTGCAGAATTTCTTAAAATCGACGTTTTCTGCGTGATCGTACTCATCACCCTGTAATTCCGGAACCGGAAGTCGGATCCATTAGAAATTCAATAGCAGCCTATGGGAACGTTGCACCTTTCATTTGGGACTAAGTTTGTAAAAATCGGTTCATCCATCTCTGAGAAAAGTGAGTGAGATTGTGTTCGCGTACACACACACAGACGCACATACACACACACATACATACACACACATACATACACACACACAGACATTTGCCGAACTCGACGAACTGAATCGAATGGTATATGTCACTCGGCCCTCCGGGCCTCCGTTAAAAAGTCGGTTTTCAGAGCAATTGCAATACCTTTCTATTGAGAAAGGCAAAAAGGTGCGAAATCGGCAAAGTCCCAAAAAGTCGATTTTTATAAAAAAAAAATTTCGAGATAACATAAAATCTCGACGTTTCATGCATTTTAAAGATGTTTGGCATCGAAAATACAAATTCGATTTCTGAAATTTCATGGGGTCCCCCCTATGAAAAAAATTTTGAGTTCCGGCTTATATGGGAATTTCATGTGTGACCGGACCGTTCAGTCTATATTTCCGGAACCATACAAGCGATCCGTGCGAAATTTTACAGACATCTGTGGGGATAATATAGCTATCATTTGGGACTAAGTTTGTGAAAATCGGCCCAACCATTTCCGAGAAACTGATATGAGTTTGCTAGTTATGAAAGATGGCCGCTTTTCCCGGGCACTTCCGGAACCGTCTATGGTGGTCAATGTAGTCAACGAAAGTTTGTTTGGCCGTCGGTGACCTAGAACTGCAAAGTTAAGTTATTTGAGAGACATTTTAGCGAAATTTTTACCTTTTTTGCTTCCATCGGGGTATCGGTTTGAATCACAATTTGCTATGTGATCGCACGCCACAACCCGTAACTCCGGAACCGGAAGTCGGTTGGGGATAAAATTTAATAGCCATTTACGGGGACGCAACATCTTTCATTTGAGACTAAGTTTGGTTGATTCGGTCTAGCCACCTCCGAGAAACCGATGTGACTGTTAGTCTGAATTTGGATACTTCCGCCGGGGCTTCCGGAACCGATGATGGTGGCCAATGTGACCAAAGAGACTTTGAATGGCTGTTAATGACCTAGTACTACAAATCGAAGCAGTTGTGGTCACATTTTGGAAAAATTTTCACCATTATACATTCATTGCAGAATTTCTTAAAATCGACATTTTCTGCGTGATCGTACTCATCACCCTGTAATTCCGGAACCGGAAGTCGGATCCATTAGAAATTCAATAGCAGCCTATGGGAACGTTGCACCTTTCATTTGGGACTAAGTTTGTAAAAATCGGTTCATCCATCTCTGAGAAAAGTGAGTGAGATTGTGTTCGCGTACACACACACAGACGCACATACACACACACATACATACACACACACATACATACACACACACAGACATTTGCCGAACTCGACGAACTGAATCGAATGGTATATGTCACTCGGCCCTCCGGGCCTCCGTTAAAAAGTCGGTTTTCAGAGCAATTGCAATACCTTTCTATTGAGAAAGGCAAAAAGGTGCGAAATCGGCAAAGTCCCAAAAAGTCGATTTTTATAAAAAAAAATTTTTCGAGATAACATAAAATCTCGACGTTTCATGCATTTTAAAGATGTTTGGCATCAAAAATACAAATTCGATTTCTGAAATTTCATGGGGTCCCCCCTTTGAAAAAAATTTTGAGTTCCGGCTTATATGGGAATTTCATGTGTGACCGGACCGTTCAGTCTATATTTCCGGAACCATACAAGCGATCCGTGCGAAATTTTACAGACATCTGTGGGGATAATATAGCTATCATTTGGGACTAAGTTTGTGAAAATCGGCCCAACCATTTCCGAGAAACTGATATGAGTTTGCTAGTTATGAAAGATGGCCGCTTTTCCCGGGCACTTCCGGAACCGTCTATGGTGGTCAATGTAGTCAACGAAAGTTTGTTTGGCCGTCGGTGACCTAGAACTGCAAAGTTAAGTTATTTGAGAGACATTTTAGCGAAATTTTTACCTTTTTTGCTTCCATCGGGGTATCGGTTTGAATCACAATTTGCTATGTGATCGCACGCCACAACCCGTAACTCCGGAACCGGAAGTCGGTTGGGGATAAAATTTAATAGCCATTTACGGGGACGCAATACCTTTCATTTGAGGTCAAGTTTGGTCGAATCGGTCTAGCCATCTCCGAGAAACCGATGTGACTGTTACTCTGAATTTGGATACTTCCGCCGGGGCTTCCGGAACCGATGATGGTGGCCAATGTGACCAAAGAGACTTTGAATGGCTGTTAATGACCTAGTACTACAAATCGAAGCAGTTGTGGTCACATTTTGGAAAAATTTTCACCATTATACATTCATTGCAGAATTTCTTAAAATCGACGTTTTCTGCGTGATCGTACTCATCACCCTGTAATTCCGGAACCGGAAGTCGGATCCATTAGAAATTCAATAGCAGCCTATGGGAACGTTGCACCTTTCATTTGGGACTAAGTTTGTAAAAATCGGTTCATCCATCTCTGAGAAAAGTGAGTGAGATTGTGTTCGCGTACACACACAGACGCACATACACACACACATACATACACACACACATACATACACACACACACAGACATTTGCCGAACTCGACGAACTGAATCGAATGGTATATGTCACTCGGCCCTCCGGGCCTCCGTTAAAAAGTCGGTTTTCAGAGCAATTGCAATACCTTTCTATTGAGAAAGGCAAAAAGGTGCGAAATCGGCAAAGTCCCAAAAAGTCGATTTTTATTAAAAAAAAAAATTTCGAGATAACATAAAATCTCGACGTTTCATGCATTTTAAAGATGTTTGGCATCGAAAATACAAATTCGATTTCTGAAATTTCATGGGGTCCCCCCTTTGAAAAAAATTTTGAATTCCGGCTTATATGGGAATTTCATGTGTGACCGGACCGTTCAGTCTATATTTCCGGAACCATACAAGCGATCCGTGCGAAATTTTACAGACATCTGTGGGGATAATATAGCTATCATTTGGGACTAAGTTTGTGAAAATCGGCCCAACCATTTCCGAGAAACTGATATGAGTTTGCTAGTTATGAAAGATGGCCGCTTTTCCCGGGCACTTCCGGAACCGTCTATGGTGGTCAATGTAGTCAACGAAAGTTTGTTTGGCCGTCGGTGACCTAGAACTGCAAAGTTAAGTTATTTGAGAGACATTTTAGCGAAATTTTTACCTTTTTTGCTTCCATCGGGGTATCGGTTTGAATCACAATTTGCTATGTGATCGCACGCCACAACCCGTAACTCCGGAACCGGAAGTCGGTTGGGGATAAAATTTAATAGCCATTTACGGGGACGCAATACCTTTCATTTGAGGTCAAGTTTGGTCGAATCGGTCTAGCCATCTCCGAGAAACCGATGTGACTGTTACTCTGAATTTGGATACTTCCGCCGGGGCTTCCGGAACCGATGATGGTGGCCAATGTGACCAAAGAGACTTTGAATGGCTGTTAATGACCTAGTACTACAAATCGAAGCAGTTGTGGTCACATTTTGGAAAAATTTTCACCATTATACATTCATTGCAGAATTTCTTAAAATCGACGTTTTCTGCGTGATCGTACTCATCACCCTGTAATTCCGGAACCGGAAGTCGGATCCTTTAGAAATTCAATAGCAGCCTATGGGAACGTTGCACCTTTCATTTGGGACTAAGTTTGTAAAAATCGGTTCATCCATCTCTGAGAAAAGTGAGTGAGATTGTGTTCGCGTACACACACAGACGCACATACACACACACATACATACACACACACATACATACACACACACACAGACATTTGCCGAACTCGACGAACTGAATCGAATGGTATATGTCACTCGGCCCTCCGGGCCTCCGTTAAAAAGTCGGTTTTCAGAGCAATTGCAATACCTTTCTATTGAGAAAGGCAAAAAGGTGCGAAATCGGCAAAGTCCCAAAAAGTCGATTTTTATTAAAAAAAAAATTTTCGAGATAACATAAAATCTCGACGTTTCATGCATTTTAAAGATGTTTGGCATCGAAAATACAAATTCGATTTCTGAAATTTCATGGGGTCCCCCCTTTGAAAAAAATTTTGAGTTCCGGCTTATATGGGAATTTCATGTGTGACCGGACCGTTCAGTCTATATTTCCGGAACCATACAAGCGATCCGTGCGAAATTTTACAGACATCTGTGGGGATAATATAGCTATCATTTGGGACTAAGTTTGTGAAAATCGGCCCAACCATTTCCGAGAAACTGATATGAGTTTGCTAGTTATGAAAGATGGCCGCTTTTCCCGGGCACTTCCGGAACCGTCTATGGTGGTCAATGTAGTCAACGAAAGTTTGTTTGGCCGTCGGTGACCTAGAACTGCAAAGTTAAGTTATTTGAGAGACATTTTAGCGAAATTTTCACCTTTTTTGCTTCCATCGGGGTATCGGTTTGAATCACAATTTGCTATGTGATCGCACGCCACAACCCGTAACTCCGGAACCGGAAGTCGGTTGGGGATAAAATTTAATAGCCATTTACGGGGACGCAATACCTTTCATTTGAGGTCAAGTTTGGTCGAATCGGTCTAGCCATCTCCGAGAAACCGATGTGACTGTTACTCTGAATTTGGATACTTCCGCCGGGGCTTCCGGAACCGATGATGGTGGCCAATGTGACCAAAGAGACTTTGAATGGCTGTTAATGACCTAGTACTACAAATCGAAGCAGTTGTGGTCACATTTTGGAAAAATTTTCACCATTATACATTCATTGCAGAATTTCTTAAAATCGACATTTTCTGCGTGATCGTACTCATCACCCTGTAATTCCGGAACCGGAAGTCGGATCCATTAGAAATTCAATAGCAGCCTATGGGAACGTTGCACCTTTCATTTGGGACTAAGTTTGTAAAAATCGGTTCATCCATCTCTGAGAAAAGTGAGTGAGATTGTGTTCGCGTACACACACACAGACGCACATACACACACACATACATACACACACACATACATACACACACACAGACATTTGCCGAACTCGACGAACTGAATCGAATGGTATATGTCACTCGGCCCTCCGGGCCTCCGTTAAAAAGTCGGTTTTCAGAGCAATTGCAATACCTTTCTATTGAGAAAGGCAAAAAGGTGCGAAATCGGCAAAGTCCCAAAAAGTCGATTTTTATAAAAAAAATTTTTTCGAGATAACATAAAATCTCGACGTTTCATGCATTTTAAAGATGTTTGGCATCAAAAATACAAATTCGATTTCTGAAATTTCATGGGGTCCCCCCTTTGAAAAAAATTTTGAGTTCCGGCTTATATGGGAATTTCATGTGTGACCGGACCGTTCAGTCTATATTTCCGGAACCATACAAGCGATCCGTGCGAAATTTTACAGACATCTGTGGGGATAATATAGCTATCATTTGGGACTAAGTTTGTGAAAATCGGCCCAACCATTTCTGAGAAACTGATATGAGTTTGCTAGTTATGAAAGATGGCCGCTTTTCCCGGGCACTTCCGGAACCGTCTATGGTGGTCAATGTAGTCAACGAAAGTTTGTTTGGCCGTCGGTGACCTAGAACTGCAAAGTTAAGTTATTTGAGAGACATTTTAGCGAAATTTTTACCTTTTTTGCTTCCATCGGGGTATCGGTTTGAATCACAATTTGCTATGTGATCGCACGCCACAACCCGTAACTCCGGAACCGGAAGTCGGTTGGGGATAAAATTTAATAGCCATTTACGGGGACGCAATACCTTTCATTTGAGGTCAAGTTTGGTCGAATCGGTCTAGCCATCTCCGAGAAACCGATGTGACTGTTACTCTGAATTTGGATACTTCCGCCGGGGCTTCCGGAACCGATGATGGTGGCCAATGTGACCAAAGAGACTTTGAATGGCTGTTAATGACCTAGTACTACAAATCGAAGCAGTTGTGGTCACATTTTGGAAAAATTTTCACCATTATACATTCATTGCAGAATTTCTTAAAATCGACGTTTTCTGCGTGATCGTACTCATCACCCTGTAATTCCGGAACCGGAAGTCGGATCCATTAGAAATTCAATAGCAGCCTATGGGAACGTTGCACCTTTCATTTGGGACTAAGTTTGTAAAAATCGGTTCATCCATCTCTGAGAAAAGTGAGTGAGATTGTGTTCGCGTACACACACAGACGCACATACACACACACATACATACACACACATACATACACACACACAGACATTTGCCGAACTCGACGAACTGAACCGAATGGTATATGTCACTCGGCCCTCCGGGCCTCCGTTAAAAAGTCGGTTTTCAGAGCAATTGCAATACCTTTCTATTGAGAAAGGCAAAAAGGTGCGAAATCGGCAGTCCCAAAAAGTCGATTTTTATTAAAAAAAAAAATTTCGAGATAACATAAAATCTCGACGTTTCATGCATTTTAAAGATGTTTGGCATCGAAAATACAAATTCGATTTCTGAAATTTCATGGGGTCCCCCCTTTGAAAAAAATTTTGAGTTCCGGCTTATATGGGAATTTCATGTGTGACCGGACCGTTCAGTCTATATTTCCGGAACCATACAAGCGATCCGTGCGAAATTTTACAGACATCTGTGGGGATAATATAGCTATCATTTGGGACTAAGTTTGTGAAAATCGGCCCAACCATTTCCGAGAAACTGATATGAGTTTGCTAGTTATGAAAGATGGCCGCTTTTCCCGGGCACTTCCGGAACCGTCTATGGTGGTCAATGTAGTCAACGAAAGTTTGTTTGGCCGTCGGTGACCTAGAACTGCAAAGTTAAGTTATTTGAGAGACATTTTAGCGAAATTTTTACCTTTTTTGCTTCCATCGGGGTATCGGTTTGAATCACAATTTGCTATGTGATCGCACGCCACAACCCGTAACTCCGGAACCGGAAGTCGGTTGGGGATAAAATTTAATAGCCATTTACGGGGACGCAATACCTTTCATTTGAGGTCAAGTTTGGTCGAATCGGTCTAGCCATCTCCGAGAAACCGATGTGACTGTTACTCTGAATTTGGATACTTCCGCCGGGGCTTCCGGAACCGATGATGGTGGCCAATGTGACCAAAGAGACTTTGAATGGCTGTTAATGACCTAGTACTACAAATCGAAGCAGTTGTGGTCACATTTTGGAAAAATTTTCACCATTATACATTCATTGCAGAATTTCTTAAAATCGACGTTTTCTGCGTGATCGTACTCATCACCCTGTAATTCCGGAACCGGAAGTCGGATCCTTTAGAAATTCAATAGCAGCCTATGGGAACGTTGCACCTTTCATTTGGGACTAAGTTTGTAAAAATCGGTTCATCCATCTCTGAGAAAAGTGAGTGAGATTGTGTTCGCGTACACACACAGACGCACATACACACACACATACATACACACACACATACATACACACACACACAGACATTTGCCGAACTCGACGAACTGAATCGAATGGTATATGTCACTCGGCCCTCCGGGCCTCCGTTAAAAAGTCGGTTTTCAGAGCAATTGCAATACCTTTCTATTGAGAAAGGCAAAAAGGTGCGAAATCGGCAAAGTCCCAAAAAGTCGATTTTTATTAAAAAAAAAAATTTCGAGATAACATAAAATCTCGACGTTTCATGCATTTTAAAGATGTTTGGCATCGAAAATACAAATTCGATTTCTGAAATTTCATGGGGTCCCCCCTTTGAAAAAAATTTTGAGTTCCGGCTTATATGGGAATTTCATGTGTGACCGGACCGTTCAGTCTATATTTCCGGAACCATACAAGCGATCCGTGCGAAATTTTACAGACATCTGTGGGGATAATATAGCTATCATTTGGGACTAAGTTTGTGAAAATCGGCCCAACCATTTCCGAGAAACTGATATGAGTTTGCTAGTTATGAAAGATGGCCGCTTTTCCCGGGCACTTCCGGAACCGTCTATGGTGGTCAATGTAGTCAACGAAAGTTTGTTTGGCCGTCGGTGACCTAGAACTGCAAAGTTAAGTTATTTGAGAGACATTTTAGCGAAATTTTTACCTTTTTTGCTTCCATCGGGGTATCGGTTTGAATCACAATTTGCTATGTGATCGCACGCCACAACCCGTAACTCCGGAACCGGAAGTCGGTTGGGGATAAAATTTAATAGCCATTTACGGGGACGCAATACCTTTCATTTGAGGTCAAGTTTGGTCGAATCGGTCTAGCCATCTCCGAGAAACCGATGTGACTGTTACTCTGAATTTGGATACTTCCGCCGGGGCTTCCGGAACCGATGATGGTGGCCAATGTGACCAAAGAGACTTTGAATGGCTGTTAATGACCTAGTACTACAAATCGAAGCAGTTGTGGTCACATTTTGGAAAAATTTTCACCATTATACATTCATTGCAGAATTTCTTAAAATCGACATTTTCTGCGTGATCGTACTCATCACCCTGTAATTCCGGAACCGGAAGTCGGATCCATTAGAAATTCAATAGCAGCCTATGGGAACGTTGCACCTTTCATTTGGGACTAAGTTTGTAAAAATCGGTTCATCCATCTCTGAGAAAAGTGAGTGAGATTGTGTTCGCGTACACACACACACAGACGCACATACACACACACATACATACACACACACATACATACACACACACAGACATTTGCCGAACTCGACGAACTGAATCGAATGGTATATGTCACTCGGCCCTCCGGGCCTCCGTTAAAAAGTCGGTTTTCAGAGCAATTGCAATACCTTTCTATTGAGAAAGGCAAAAAGGTGCGAAATCGGCAAAGTCCCAAAAAGTCGATTTTTATAAAAAAAATTTTTTCGAGATAACATAAAATCTCGACGTTTCATGCATTTTAAAGATGTTTGGCATCAAAAATACAAATTCGATTTCTGAAATTTCATGGGGTCCCCCCTTTGAAAAAAATTTTGAGTTCCGGCTTATATGGGAATTTCATGTGTGACCGGACCGTTCAGTCTATATTTCCGGAACCATACAAGCGATCCGTGCGAAATTTTACAGACATCTGTGGGGATAATATAGCTATCATTTGGGACTAAGTTTGTGAAAATCGGCCCAACCATTTCTGAGAAACTGATATGAGTTTGCTAGTTATGAAAGATGGCCGCTTTTCCCGGGCACTTCCGGAACCGTCTATGGTGGTCAATGTAGTCAACGAAAGTTTGTTTGGCCGTCGGTGACCTAGAACTGCAAAGTTAAGTTATTTGAGAGACATTTTAGCGAAATTTTTACCTTTTTTGCTTCCATCGGGGTATCGGTTTGAATCACAATTTGCTATGTGATCGCACGCCACAACCCGTAACTCCGGAACCGGAAGTCGGTTGGGGATAAAATTTAATAGCCATTTACGGGGACGCAATACCTTTCATTTGAGGTCAAGTTTGGTCGAATCGGTCTAGCCATCTCCGAGAAACCGATGTGACTGTTACTCTGAATTTGGATACTTCCGCCGGGGCTTCCGGAACCGATGATGGTGGCCAATGTGACCAAAGAGACTTTGAATGGCTGTTAATGACCTAGTACTACAAATCGAAGCAGTTGTGGTCACATTTTGGAAAAATTTTCACCATTATACATTCATTGCAGAATTTCTTAAAATCGACGTTTTCTGCGTGATCGTACTCATCACCCTGTAATTCCGGAACCGGAAGTCGGATCCATTAGAAATTCAATAGCAGCCTATGGGAACGTTGCACCTTTCATTTGGGACTAAGTTTGTAAAAATCGGTTCATCCATCTCTGAGAAAAGTGAGTGAGATTGTGTTCGCGTACACACACAGACGCACATACACACACACATACATACACACACACATACATACACACACACACAGACATTTGCCGAACTCGACGAACTGAATCGAATGGTATATGTCACTCGGCCCTCCGGGCCTCCGTTAAAAAGTCGGTTTTCAGAGCAATTGCAATACCTTTCTATTGAGAAAGGCAAAAAGGTGCGAAATCGGCAGTCCCAAAAAGTCGATTTTTATTAAAAAAAAAAATTTCGAGATAACATAAAATCTCGACGTTTCATGCATTTTAAAGATGTTTGGCATCGAAAATACAAATTCGATTTCTGAAATTTCATGGGGTCCCCCCTTTGAAAAAAATTTTGAGTTCCGGCTTATATGGGAATTTCATGTGTGACCGGACCGTTCAGTCTATATTTCCGGAACCATACAAGCGATCCGTGCGAAATTTTACAGACATCTGTGGGGATAATATAGCTATCATTTGGGACTAAGTTTGTGAAAATCGGCCCAACCATTTCCGAGAAACTGATATGAGTTTGCTAGTTATGAAAGATGGCCGCTTTTCCCGGGCACTTCCGGAACCGTCTATGGTGGTCAATGTAGTCAACGAAAGTTTGTTTGGCCGTCGGTGACCTAGAACTGCAAAGTTAAGTTATTTGAGAGACATTTTAGCGAAATTTTTACCTTTTTTGCTTCCATCGGGGTATCGGTTTGAATCACAATTTGCTATGTGATCGCACGCCACAACCCGTAACTCCGGAACCGGAAGTCGGTTGGGGATAAAATTTAATAGCCATTTACGGGGACGCAACATCTTTCATTTGAGACTAAGTTTGGTTGATTCGGTCTAGCCACCTCCGAGAAACCGATGTGACTGTTAGTCTGAATTTGGATACTTCCGCCGGGGCTTCCGGAACCGATGATGGTGGCCAATGTGACCAAAGAGACTTTGAATGGCTGTTAATGACCTAGTACTACAAATCGAAGCAGTTGTGGTCACATTTTGGAAAAATTTTCACCATTATACATTCATTGCAGAATTTCTTAAAATCGACATTTTCTGCGTGATCGTACTCATCACCCTGTAATTCCGGAACCGGAAGTCGGATCCATTAGAAATTCAATAGCAGCCTATGGGAACGTTGCACCTTTCATTTGGGACTAAGTTTGTAAAAATCGGTTCATCCATCTCTGAGAAAAGTGAGTGAGATTGTGTTCGCGTACACACACACAGACGCACATACACACACACATACATACACACACACATACATACACACACACAGACATTTGCCGAACTCGACGAACTGAATCGAATGGTATATGTCACTCGGCCCTCCGGGCCTCCGTTAAAAAGTCGGTTTTCAGAGCAATTGCAATACCTTTCTATTGAGAAAGGCAAAAAGGTGCAAAATCGGCAAAGTCCCAAAAAGTCGATTTTTATAAAAAAAAAAAAATTCGAGATAACATAAAATCTCGACGTTTCATGCATTTTAAAGATGTTTGGCATCGAAAATACAAATTCGATTTCTGAAATTTCATGGGGTCCCCCCTTTGAAAAAAATTTTGAGTTCCGGCTTATATGGGAATTTCATGTGTGACCGGACCGTTCAGTCTATATTTCCGGAACCATACAAGCGATCCGTGCGAAATTTTACAGACATCTGTGGGGATAATATAGCTATCATTTGGGACTAAGTTTGTGAAAATCGGCCCAACCATTTCCGAGAAACTGATATGAGTTTGCTAGTTATGAAAGATGGCCGCTTTTCCCGGGCACTTCCGGAACCGTCTATGGTGGTCAATGTAGTCAACGAAAGTTTGTTTGGCCGTCGGTGACCTAGAACTGCAAAGTTAAGTTATTTGAGAGACATTTTAGCGAAATTTTTACCTTTTTTGCTTCCATCGGGGTATCGGTTTGAATCACAATTTGCTATGTGATCGCACGCCACAACCCGTAACTCCGGAACCGGAAGTCGGTTGGGAATAAAATTTAATAGCCATTTACGGGGACGCAACATCTTTCATTTGAGACTAAGTTTGGTTGATTCGGTCTAGCCACCTCCGAGAAACCGATGTGACTGTTAGTCTGAATTTGGATACTTCCGCCGGGGCTTCCGGAACCGATGATGGTGGCCAATGTGACCAAAGAGACTTTGAATGGCTGTTAATGACCTAGTACTACAAATCGAAGCAGTTGTGGTCACATTTTGGAAAAATTTTCACCATTATACATTCATTGCAGAATTTCTTAAAATCGACATTTTCTGCGTGATCGTACTCATCACCCTGTAATTCCGGAACCGGAAGTCGGATCCATTAGAAATTCAATAGCAGCCTATGGGAACGTTGCACCTTTCATTTGGGACTAAGTTTGTAAAAATCGGTTCATCCATCTCTGAGAAAAGTGAGTGAGATTGTGTTCGCGTACACACACACAGACGCACATACACACACACATACATACACACACACATACATACACACACACAGACATTTGCCGAACTCGACGAACTGAATCGAATGGTATATGTCACTCGGCCCTCCGGGCCTCCGTTAAAAAGTCGGTTTTCAGAGCAATTGCAATACCTTTCTATTGAGAAAGGCAAAAAGGTGCGAAATCGGCAAAGTCCCAAAAAGTCGATTTTTATAAAAAAAAATTTTTCGAGATAACATAAAATCTCGACGTTTCATGCATTTTAAAGATGTTTGGCATCAAAAATATAAATTCGATTTCTGAAATTTCATGGGGTCCCCCCTTTGAAAAAAATTTTGAGTTCCGGCTTATATGGGAATTTCATGTGTGACCGGACCGTTCAGTCTATATTTCCGGAACCATACAAGCGATCCGTGCGAAATTTTACAAACATCTGTGGGGATAATATAGCTATCATTTGGGACTAAGTTTGTGAAAATCGGCCCAACCATTTCCGAGAAACTGATATGAGTTTGCTAGTTATGAAAGATGGCCGCTTTTCCCGGGCACTTCCGGAACCGTCTATGGTGGTCAATGTAGTCAACGAAAGTTTGTTTGGCCGTCGGTGACCTAGAACTGCAAAGTTAAGTTATTTGAGAGACATTTTAGCGAAATTTTTACCTTTTTTGCTTCCATCGGGGTATCGGTTTGAATCACAATTTGCTATGTGATCGCACGCCACAACCCGTAACTCCGGAACCGGAAGTCGGTTGGGGATAAAATTTAATAGCCATTTACGGGGACGCAATACCTTTCATTTGAGGTCAAGTTTGGTCGAATCGGTCTAGCCATCTCCGAGAAACCGATGTGACTGTTACTCTGAATTTGGATGCTTCCGCCGGGGCTTCCGGAACCGATGATGGTGGCCAATGTGACCAAAGAGACTTTGAATGGCTGTTAATGACCTAGTACTACAAATCGAAGCAGTTGTGGTCACATTTTGGAAAAATTTTCACCATTATACATTCATTGCAGAATTTCTTAAAATCGACGTTTTCTGCGTGATCGTACTCATCACCCTGTAATTCCGGAACCGGAAGTCGGATTCATTAGAAATTCAATAGCAGCCTATGGGAACGTTGCACCTTTCATTTGGGACTAAGTTTGTAAAAATCGGTTCATCCATCTCTGAGAAAAGTGAGTGAGATTGTGTTCGCGTACACACACACAGACGCACATACACACACACATACATACACACACACATACATACACACACACAGACATTTGCCGAACTCGACGAACTGAATCGAATGGTATATGTCACTCGGCCCTCCGGGCCTCCGTTAAAAAGTCGGTTTTCAGAGCAATTGCAATACCTTTCTATTGAGAAAGGCAAAAAGGTGCGAAATCGGCAGTCCCAAAAAGTCGATTTTTATAAAAAAAATTTTTCGAGATAACATAAAATCTCGACGTTTCATGCATTTTAAAGATGTTTGGCATCAAAAATACAAATTCGATTTCTGAAATTTCATGGGGTCCCCCCTTTGAAAAAAATTTTGAGTTCCGGCTTATATGGGAATTTCATGTGTGACCGGACCGTTCAGTCTATATTTCCGGAACCATACAAGCGATCTGTGCGAAATTTTACAGACATCTGTGGGGATAATATAGCTATCATTTGGGACTAAGTTTGTGAAAATCGGCCCAACCATTTCCGAGAAACTGATATGAGTTTGCTAGTTATGAAAGATGGCCGCTTTTCCCGGGCACTTCCGGAACCGTCTATGGTGGTCAATGTAGTCAACGAAAGTTTGTTTGGCCGTCGGTGACCTAGAACTGCAAAGTTAAGTTATTTGAGAGACATTTTAGCGAAATTTTTACCTTTTTTGCTTCCATCGGGGTATCGGTTTGAATCACAATTTGCTATGTGATCGCACGCCACAACCCGTAACTCCGGAACCGGAAGTCGGTTGGGGATAAAATTTAATAGCCATTTACGGGGACGCAACATCTTTCATTTGAGACTAAGTTTGGTTGATTCGGTCTAGCCACCTCCGAGAAACCGATGTGACTGTTAGTCTGAATTTGGATACTTCCGCCGGGGCTTCCGGAACCGATGATGGTGGCCAATGTGACCAAAGAGACTTTGAATGGCTGTTAATGACCTAGTACTACAAATCGAAGCAGTTGTGGTCACATTTTGGAAAAATTTTCACCATTATACATTCATTGCAGAATTTCTTAAAATCGACATTTTCTGCGTGATCGTACTCATCACCCTGTAATTCCGGAACCGGAAGTCGGATCCATTAGAAATTCAATAGCAGCCTATGGGAACGTTGCACCTTTCATTTGGGACTAAGTTTGTAAAAATCGGTTCATCCATCTCTGAGAAAAGTGAGTGAGATTGTGTTCGCGTACACACACACAGACGCACATACACACACACATACATACACACACACATACATACACACACACAGACATTTGCCGAACTCGACGAACTGAATCGAATGGTATATGTCACTCGGCCCTCCGGGCCTCCGTTAAAAAGTCGGTTTTCAGAGCAATTGCAATACCTTTCTATTGAGAAAGGCAAAAAGGTGCGAAATCGGCAGTCCCAAAAAGTCGATTTTTATAAAAAAAAATTTTCGAGATAACATAAAATCTCGACGTTTCATGCATTTTAAAGATGTTTGGCATCAAAAATACAAATTCGATTTCTGAAATTTCATGGGGTCCCCCCTTTGAAAAAAATTTTGAGTTCCGGCTTATATGGGAATTTCATGTGTGACCGGACCGTTCAGTCTATATTTCCGGAACCATACAAGCGATCCGTGCGAAATTTTACAGACATCTGTGGGGATAATATAGCTATCATTTGGGACTAAGTTTGTGAAAATCGGCCCAACCATTTCCGAGAAACTGATATGAGTTTGCTAGTTATGAAAGATGGCCGCTTTTCCCGGGCACTTCCGGAACCGTCTATGGTGGTCAATGTAGTCAACGAAAGTTTGTTTGGCCGTCGGTGACCTAGAACTGCAAAGTTAAGTTATTTGAGAGACATTTTAGCGAAATTTTTACCTTTTTTGCTTCCATCGGGGTATCGGTTTGAATCACAATTTGCTATGTGATCGCACGCCACAACCCGTAACTCCGGAACCGGAAGTCGGTTGGGGATAAAATTTAATAGCCATTTACGGGGACGCAACATCTTTCATTTGAGACTAAGTTTGGTTGATTCGGTCTAGCCACCTCCGAGAAACCGATGTGACTGTTAGTCTGAATTTGGATACTTCCGCCGGGGCTTCCGGAACCGATGATGGTGGCCAATGTGACCAAAGAGACTTTGAATGGCTGTTAATGACCTAGTACTACAAATCGAAGCAGTTGTGGTCACATTTTGGAAAAATTTTCACCATTATACATTCATTGCAGAATTTCTTAAAATCGACATTTTCTGCGTGATCGTACTCATCACCCTGTAATTCCGGAACCGGAAGTCGGATCCATTAGAAATTCAATAGCAGCCTATGGGAACGTTGCACCTTTCATTTGGGACTAAGTTTGTAAAAATCGGTTCATCCATCTCTGAGAAAAGTGAGTGAGATTGTGTTCGCGTACACACACACAGACGCACATACACACACACATACATACACACACACATACATACACACACACAGACATTTGCCGAACTCGACGAACTGAATCGAATGGTATATGTCACTCGGCCCTCCGGGCCTCCGTTAAAAAGTCGGTTTTCAGAGCAATTGCAATACCTTTCTATTGAGAAAGGCAAAAAGGTGCAAAATCGGCAAAGTCCCAAAAAGTCGATTTTTATAAAAAAAAAAAATTTCGAGATAACATAAAATCTCGACGTTTCATGCATTTTAAAGATGTTTGGCATCGAAAATACAAATTCGATTTCTGAAATTTCATGGGGTCCCCCCTTTGAAAAAAATTTTGAGTTCCGGCTTATATGGGAATTTCATGTGTGACCGGACCGTTCAGTCTATATTTCCGGAACCATACAAGCGATCCGTGCGAAATTTTACAGACATCTGTGGGGATAATATAGCTATCATTTGGGACTAAGTTTGTGAAAATCGGCCCAACCATTTCCGAGAAACTGATATGAGTTTGCTAGTTATGAAAGATGGCCGCTTTTCCCGGGCACTTCCGGAACCGTCTATGGTGGTCAATGTAGTCAACGAAAGTTTGTTTGGCCGTCGGTGACCTAGAACTGCAAAGTTAAGTTATTTGAGAGACATTTTAGCGAAATTTTTACCTTTTTTGCTTCCATCGGGGTATCGGTTTGAATCACAATTTGCTATGTGATCGCACGCCACAACCCGTAACTCCGGAACCGGAAGTCGGTTGGGAATAAAATTTAATAGCCATTTACGGGGACGCAACATCTTTCATTTGAGACTAAGTTTGGTTGATTCGGTCTAGCCACCTCCGAGAAACCGATGTGACTGTTAGTCTGAATTTGGATACTTCCGCCGGGGCTTCCGGAACCGATGATGGTGGCCAATGTGACCAAAGAGACTTTGAATGGCTGTTAATGACCTAGTACTACAAATCGAAGCAGTTGTGGTCACATTTTGGAAAAATTTTCACCATTATACATTCATTGCAGAATTTCTTAAAATCGACATTTTCTGCGTGATCGTACTCATCACCCTGTAATTCCGGAACCGGAAGTCGGATCCATTAGAAATTCAATAGCAGCCTATGGGAACGTTGCACCTTTCATTTGGGACTAAGTTTGTAAAAATCGGTTCATCCATCTCTGAGAAAAGTGAGTGAGATTGTGTTCGCGTACACACACACAGACGCACATACACACACACATACATACACACACACATACATACACACACACAGACATTTGCCGAACTCGACGAACTGAATCGAATGGTATATGTCACTCGGCCCTCCGGGCCTCCGTTAAAAAGTCGGTTTTCAGAGCAATTGCAATACCTTTCTATTGAGAAAGGCAAAAAGGTGCGAAATCGGCAAAGTCCCAAAAAGTCGATTTTTATAAAAAAAATTTTTTCGAGATAACATAAAATCTCGACGTTTCATGCATTTTAAAGATGTTTGGCATCAAAAATATAAATTCGATTTCTGAAATTTCATGGGGTCCCCCCTTTGAAAAAAATTTTGAGTTCCGGCTTATATGGGAATTTCATGTGTGACCGGACCGTTCAGTCTATATTTCCGGAACCATACAAGCGATCCGTGCGAAATTTTACAAACATCTGTGGGGATAATATAGCTATCATTTGGGACTAAGTTTGTGAAAATCGGCCCAACCATTTCCGAGAAACTGATATGAGTTTGCTAGTTATGAAAGATGGCCGCTTTTCCCGGGCACTTCCGGAACCGTCTATGGTGGTCAATGTAGTCAACGAAAGTTTGTTTGGCCGTCGGTGACCTAGAACTGCAAAGTTAAGTTATTTGAGAGACATTTTAGCGAAATTTTTACCTTTTTTGCTTCCATCGGGGTATCGGTTTGAATCACAATTTGCTATGTGATCGCACGCCACAACCCGTAACTCCGGAACCGGAAGTCGGTTGGGGATAAAATTTAATAGCCATTTACGGGGACGCAATACCTTTCATTTGAGGTCAAGTTTGGTCGAATCGGTCTAGCCATCTCCGAGAAACCGATGTGACTGTTACTCTGAATTTGGATGCTTCCGCCGGGGCTTCCGGAACCGATGATGGTGGCCAATGTGACCAAAGAGACTTTGAATGGCTGTTAATGACCTAGTACTACAAATCGAAGCAGTTGTGGTCACATTTTGGAAAAATTTTCACCATTATACATTCATTGCAGAATTTCTTAAAATCGACGTTTTCTGCGTGATCGTACTCATCACCCTGTAATTCCGGAACCGGAAGTCGGATTCATTAGAAATTCAATAGCAGCCTATGGGAACGTTGCACCTTTCATTTGGGACTAAGTTTGTAAAAATCGGTTCATCCATCTCTGAG
The DNA here is from genome assembly GCF_030247195.1 of Topomyia yanbarensis. Classification (NCBI taxonomy): domain Eukaryota; kingdom Metazoa; phylum Arthropoda; class Insecta; order Diptera; family Culicidae; genus Topomyia; species Topomyia yanbarensis. The sequence continues at coordinate 50,373 of NW_026683311.1, read as the reverse complement.
AAAAGTGAGTGAGATTGTGTTCGCGTACACACACACAGACGCACATACACACACACATACATACACACACACATACATACACACACACAGACATTTGCCGAACTCGACGAACTGAATCGAATGGTATATGTCACTCGGCCCTCCGGGCCTCCGTTAAAAAGTCGGTTTTCAGAGCAATTGCAATACCTTTCTATTGAGAAAGGCAAAAAGGTGCAAAATCGGCAAAGTCCCAAAAAGTCGATTTCCAAAAAAAAAAAAAAATTCGTGATAACATAAAATCTCGACGTTTCATGCATTTTAAAGATTTTTTTTTTTATTCATTTCGTTTATTTGATAGGCACAAATGCGTTAGCTTGGCGGTGCCAAATGCTTTTGTTTTTACATTTTGGATATCTTAAAACTAGGAGGTTACAATGTTGAAATATTTTTTTTTACAAAGGAAAAGAAAGTTTACAGCTATCTTAAGACTAGAAATAAGATTCAATATACAAAAGAGGGCCAAAAGATTTTTTTATGAAAAAATTTAAAACAAGGGATTCACTTTGATATACAAGAGGGGGAGTAATAGTATTTTACGAAATATTTTACGGTTATCTTAAAACTAACAATATAGTTTAGTACACAAAAGGGGGAACAAATATTTATGAGAAATTTCACAGAAATCTTAAAACTAGGGATTCAATTCTATTTACAAGATGGAGGACAAGAGTTTCAATAAAGAGTAAAAATTATAGCTATCTTAAAACTAGGAATACAGAATACTAATTTGAATTTTTTAACTAAAACTTATGCTTGGTCAAGATATTCAAAGGGTGGCTTATTTCCGCATCAGTGTAGCAGCAGTTGTATCAAAGACAGGGGAGAGACAGGGAAAGAAGAGCAAAACTTGCAACTTTCGCTCGAACGGCGGGGGGGGGGGGGGGAGGGAGATCAGCGTATCAAATTTGCGCCTCAGTCTAGTAAGTCGTCGAGTACCGGATTGGCGGATGGTATTCTTCGGACCCGCGGGGAATCCTTCAAAAGTCATCGGACCTCGAGTCGCTCTCGCTTCAGTTTCCTTCTATGCAGGCGTAGTGGTAAGGGCGACGGCGGTTACATAGTGGCACTCTGGAGCTGATCGGTTCCACAAGGCAGGAGGAAACTCTAAAAACGAGAAATAAAAGAGAGGGGCTAAATTGGGATATTTATCGTTTTTATGAAGGTATAAATAAGGGACATATAGGGGAAATCACGAGTTGCCAGCATATCTCGGACTGGTACATTGGGTGGTCTACCTCGGGCCCGAAGGGATTCCTTTAACTGAGACCTGGCGTCACAATACCCGGCGCACACCCAGACAACGTGTTCGATGTCGTGATAGCCCTCGTCACAAGCGCACAGACTACTCTCCGCAAGCCCAATACGCCGCAAATGCGCATCCATGGTGTAGTGATTGGACATAAGTCGGGACATTACACGAATAAAATCCCGACCCACATCCATCCCCCCGAACCAAGGCTTCGTTGATACCTTTGGGATAATCGAATGTAGCCATCGTCCAAGTTCCCCATTGCTCCACGAGGTTTGCCAACTGTTGAGCGTCCTCTGACGACAAATACTAAAAAATTCGTTGAAGCAGATTGGTCTTTCGTATATGTCACCATTTAATGCGCCCACCTTTGCTAATGAGTCGGCCTTTTCATTGCCCGGGATAGAACAATGAGAGGGGACCCAAACAAAGGTAATCTGATAAGATTTTTCAGATAACGTACACAAGGACTCCTGTATCTTCCCCAGAAAATACGGTAATTGCTTTTTAGGCTTCACCGCACGAAGAGCCTCGATAGAGCTGAGGCTGTCCGAAACGATGAAGTAGTGATCTGTGGGCAGAGTGTCGATGATCCCAAGGGTGTACTGAATTGCAGCTAACTCTGCGACGTAAACTGAAGCGGGATCATTGAGCTTGAATGAAGCGGTGATAGTATTGTTGAAGATACCGAAGCCAGTGGACCCATCGAGATTTGATCCGTCAGTGTAAAACATTTTGTCGCAGTCGACTTCTCGGAATTTATTATAAAATATATTGGGGATCACCTGCGGGCGTATATGGTCCGGGATTCCACGAATCTCTTCCTTCATGGATGTGTCGAAGAATACAGTAGAATCAGAAGTATCTAGCAAACGAACACGGTTGGGAGTATATGCAGAAGGATTAATGCTCTGTGCCATGTAGTCGAAGTACAAGGCCATAAATCGGGTTTGAGAATTAAGCTCGACGAGCCTCTCGAAGTTTTCAATTACCAACGGGTTCAGAATGTCGCATCGGATGAGCAATCGATATGAGAGTTCCCAAAATCGATTTTTTAGCGGAAGAACGCCCGCCAGCACTTCGAGACTCATCGTATGGGTCGAGTGCATGCAACCCAAGGCAATGCGCAAGCAACGATACTGGATTCTCTCCAGTTTGATGAAGTGTATGTTCGCAGCGGAGCGGAAACAGAAACACCCGTACTCCATCACCGACAATATCGTTGTTTGGTACAACCTGATCAGGTCTCCTGGGTGAGCACCCCACCATGTTCCAGTTATTGTTCGGAGAAAATTGATCCTTTGTTGGCATTTCTGTTTCAGATACCTAATGTGACATCCCCAGGTACCTTTAGAGTCGAACCAGACCCCGAGATATTTAAATGTGAAAACCTGGTTGATCGTTGCACCCATTATTAAAAGCTGGAGTTGCGCCGGCTCACGTTTCCTAGAAAAAACAACCAACTCAGTTTTCTCCGTGGAGAACTCAATACCCAGCTGAAGAGCCCAAGCAGACAAATTGTCCAAGGTATTTTGTAATGGTCCTTGCAAGTCGGCAGCTTTGGGCCCTGTAACAGAGACCACCCCGTCGTCTGCAAGTTGCCTTAGCGTGCATGAATTGGCAAGACAATCGTCAATGTCATTCACGTAGAAATTGTAGAGCAGGGGACTTAGACATGAGCCCTGGGGAAGACCCATGTAGCTAAATCGCGATGTTGTTAAATCGCCATGCGAAAAGTGCATGTGCTTTTCAGACAACAGGTTTAGCAAAAAGTTATTTAAAATTGGCGAAAGACCATGCTGGTGCAGCTTCTCTGACAGAGTGTTGATAGAAACTGAGTCAAAAGCCCCCTTAATATCCAAGAAGACTGATGCCATCTGCTCTTTGTTAGCATAGGCCATTTGGATTTCTGTAGAAAGCAACGCAAGGCAATCGTTCGTCCCTTTGCCTTTGCGGAAGCCAAATTGTGTATCTGACAGTAAGCCATTTGCTTCAACCCAATTGTCGAGGCGAAACATGATCATTTTCTCGAACAACTTCCGAATACAGGACAGCATTGCAATCGGCCGATACGAGTTGTGGTCGGAGGCTGGTTTTCCTGGTTTTTGGATGGCGATGACCTTCACTTGGCTCCATTCATAAGGGACAATGTTACCCTCAAGAAACTTGTTAAATAAATTCAACAGGCGCCTTTTTGCAGTGTCAGGCAGATTCTTCAGCAAGTTGAATTTGATTCTGTCTAACCCTGGGGCGTTATTGTTGCACGATAAGAGAGCAAGTGAGAACTCCACCATCGAAAACGGTATTTCGTTCGCGGTATCGTGAGAAGACGCGGCGCGGTACGTTTTCTGTACCGGGACAGAGTCCGGACAGATCTTCTTGGCGAAAGCGAATATCCAACGGTTTGAATATTCCACGTTCTCGTTGGTACTATTATGATTACGCATACGTCGAGCCGTACCCCAAAGAGTGCTCATCGCTGTTTCTCTCGTTAACCCGTCGACGAACCGGCGCCAATAACTGCGTTTTTTGGCTTTCATTAGACTCTTCATTCGCCTTTCTAACGACGCGTACTGTTGATAGCTAGCGGGTAACCCGTCTTCCCGGAAGGCCTTATATGCAGTGGACTTTTCCGCGTACAGCTCTGAGCACTCTTTATCCCACCACAGGGTGGGAGACCGTCTATGGGTATTCGCGCTGGGTACTGGTTTAGTCTGAGCTTGATTCGCACTGTCGAGAATCAAGCCAGCCAAAAACCTGTACTCTTCCTCCGGAGAAAGTTCTTGAGTGGATTCGATTTTAACGGATATCGCGGTCGCGTAACTCTTCCAATCAATGTTCCGTGTGAGGTCATACGATACATTGATTGTTTCCGATGGTCTTGAACCGTTAGCAATTGAAATCACGATAGGCAAATGATCGCTACCGTGGGGATCAGGGATCACCTTCCACATGCAATCTAACTGTAGCGATGTCGAGCAAAGCGATAAATCCAACGCGCTTGCGCGTGCTGGTGGTGTAGGAATCCGCGTCATTTCTCCCGTGTTTAAGATGGTCATGTTGAAATTATCGCAAAGATCTTGGATTAATGTTGATCTATTATCATCATGAAGACAGCCCCATACCGTACCGTGCGAGTTAAAGTCTCCCAGAACTAGCCGCGGTGCCGGTAAGGATTCCGTGATATTACAAAGCGTTCGGTGCCCTACCGAGGCTCTAGGAGGAATGTAGATGGAAGCAATGCAAAGGTCTTTACCTTTGATTAAAACTTGACAAGCGACAATTTCAATGCCTGGTGTGGAAGGGAGGTTAATTCGGTTGAAAGAATAGCACTTTTTGATCCCCAAAAGTACTCCTCCATAGGGGTTTTCTCGATCCAGACGAATTATATTAAAGTCGTGGAAGTTGAGATTTATATCGGAAGTTAACCAAGTTTCACATAATGCGAAAGCATCACATTTTAAACTATTTAGTAAAAATTTAAAGGAATCGATTTTCGGGAGGATACTTCTGCTGTTCCACTGTAGAACAGTGATCGAATCGGTGACCTCGTTCGATGACTTAGCCATCGAAGGATACGATCGCTGCAAGGAGGGGCCATTTAGTAGTCAACTGCTTCAAAAATGTTTGCACTATAGGGAGAAAACGTATCAGAAGGCTTTTAAGAGGATCAGTAACATTGAAAGCTGTGAAAATTAAGTCCACTATGTCAGAAAATTTCATTAGTCCGCTACTGGACTGAGTATCTGTTTGAAAAAAGGGGACACTTGGGGTTTTGGATGTCCCTGGAAGTGGTGGGTACTCCTTGTTAGAATTAATATTTCCAAGTCCTGGAGCAAATTGCTTCGGCTTTTGTGCATCACTTCCGTTGGATTTATTGGTTGTAGATGGCGCACTCTGAGTGGACGACACCTTGGCACCCTTACGAGGCAATGTAGGGGAGGCTGGATTTCTCCTCTTCCTGGATTCCCCTGGGTTAACCAAAGATGTTCCCTCTCGTGGGTCGTCAGATTCTTGCTCAACGTTAGCCAAACCAGCATAGGGATTTTCGGACAGGACAGATGGCGAAGCATTCTTTAGCATTTCTGCATAAGAACGCCTTGAGCGTTCCTTAAGGGAGCGCTTAATTTTATCCCCGCGCTGCTTGTACGCAGGGCATGATTTAAGAGCATGTGAAGGGCCCCCGCAGCAAATACACTTTTCAGTTTCTTTGTCGCAAGAGTCATCCTCATGCTCTCCTTCGCATTTGCCGCATCGTTTCTTATTTCCACAATATGTGGCTGTGTGGCCCAACTGCTTGCAATTGCTGCAGCTCATGACCCGCGGTACAAACAGGCGAACTGGTAGGCGAACCCTGTCAAGGAGGATGTAGTTGGGAAGAGAGGACCCGGCGAATGTCACCCGAAGCGAGCCTGATAGAGAGTAGGTAGTCTTACCTCCCTCGGTGTTTGCGGTATACAATTGTTTGCATTCTAAGATCTTAATCTGTTCAAGAGAGGGGTCCTTAAAGCAGCCAACCCCGTGCTCCAACAGTTCTTCGCATTTCAGGCCCGGTTCGGACACTACCCCATCGATTTCACAGGCCACACAAGGCACGTACGCTTTAAATTCCCGCGTAAAGCGCTCACAGCAAGCAATCGCGTTTGCCTGGCCGAGATCACTCACTAGAACACGTATCTTGTTTGCCCGAACACGTGTTATCTGAGTTACGGCCGGGTAATTAGCAGTCAGATCTCGAGAAAGTTTTAATATATTAACCGGTTTCTCTCCGGTCCGAAAATATACCACCCATGGCCCAGAGGAACCTTCTGGGTACTGCTTTATACGGGGAGCAATGCGAGTATTAGGGGGATCAGGGACTTCCATGATTGCATCAGATGGTATTTCGCCCTCGGCCATTTAAGCACGAGGGCAGAGCGTTATATAAACGGGAATGTGTCTTATTATTTGATTACAAGGTAGAGTAAAAGTAGGGAAAAGGAAAGAAAGCAAACGAGGAAAAAAAATAAAGCAAAACTTATCTGCAAACAACGTCGATTGTTCCGCACCAGCGAAAACAATGTACTGGATTTACTGTCGGCACCAGCAGAACGGCTGCTAACGAACGAACAAAGGATGACCTTGACTCACTAAAATTTACACACCGAGCACCACTGTGAAATATAACGATCCGTTCCGTTCAAAGGTTGGGAGACGTATGAGCATTTTAAAGATGTTTGGCATCAAAAATACGAATTCGATTTCTGAAATTTCATGGGGTCCCCCCTTTGAAAAAAATTTTGAGTTCCGGCTTATATGGGAATTTCATGTGTGACCGGACCGTTCAGTCTATATTTCCGGAACCATACAAGCGGTCCGTGCGAAATGTTACAGACATCTGTGGGGATAATATAGCTATCATTTGGGACTAAGTTTGTGAAAATCGGCCCAACCATTTCCGAGAAACTGATATGAGTTTGCTAGTTATGAAAGATGGCCGCTTTTCCCGGGCACTTCCGGAACCGTCTATGGTGGTCAATGTAGTCAACGAAAGTTTGTTTGGCCGTCGGTGACCTAGAACTGCAAAGTTAAGTTATTTGAGAGACATTTTAGCGAAATTTTTACCTTTTTTGCTTCCATCGGGGTATCGGTTTGAATCACAATTTGCTATGTGATCGCACGCCACAACCCGTAACTCCGGAACCGGAAGTTGGTTGGGGATAAAATTTAATAGCCATTTACGGGGACGCAATACCTTTCATTTGAGGTCAAGTTTGGTCGAATCGGTCTAGCCATCTCCGAGAAACCGATGTGACTGTTACTCTGAATTTGGATACTTCCGCCGGGGCTTCCGGAACCGATGATGGTGGCCAATGTGACCAAAGAGACTTTGAATGGCTGTTAATGACCTAGTACTACAAATCGAAGCAGTTGTGGTCACATTTTGGAAAAATTTTCACCATTATACATTCATTGCAGAATTTCTTAAAATCGACGTTTTCTGCGTGATCGTACTCATCACCCTGTAATTCCGGAACCGGAAGTCGGATCCATTAGAAATTCAATAGCAGCCTATGGGAACGTTGCACCTTTCATTTGGGACTAAGTTTGTAAAAATCGGTTCATCCATCTCTGAGAAAAGTGAGTGAGATTGTGTTCGCGTACACACACACAGACGCACATACACACACACATACATACACACACACATACATACACACACACATACATACACACACAGACATTTGCCGAACTCGACGAACTGAATCGAATGGTATATGTCACTCGGCCCTCCGGGCCTCCGTTAAAAAGTCGGTTTTCAGAGCAATTGCAATACCTTTCTATTGAGAAAGGCAAAAAGGTGCGAAATCGGCAGTCCCAAAAAGTCGATTTTTATAAAAAAAATTTTTCGAGATAACATAAAATCTCGACGTTTCATGCATTTTAAAGATGTTTGGCATCAAAAATACAAATTCGATTTCTGAAATTTCATGGGGTCCCCCCTTTGAAAAAAATTTTGAGTTCCGGCTTATATGGGAATTTCATATGTGACCGGACCGTTCAGTCTATATTTCCGGAACCATACAAGCGATCCGTGCGAAATTTTACAGACATCTGTGGGGATAATATAGCTATCATTTGGGACTAAGTTTGTGAAAATCGGCCCAACCATTTCCGAGAAACTGATATGAGTTTGCTAGTTATGAAAGATGGCCGCTTTTCCCGGGCACTTCCGGAACCGTCTATGGTGGTCAATGTAGTCAACGAAAGTTTGTTTGGCCGTCGGTGACCTAGAACTGCAAAGTTAAGTTATTTGAGAGACATTTTAGCGAAATTTTTAGTCGGTTGGGGATAAAATTTAATAGCCATTTACGGGGACGCAATACCTTTCATTTGAGGTCAAGTTTGGTCGAATCGGTCTAGCCATCTCCGAGAAACCGATGTGACTGTTACTCTGAATTTGGATACTTCCGCCGGGGCTTCCGGAACCGATGATGGTGGCCAATGTGACCAAAGAGACTTTGAATGGCTGTTAATGACCTAGTACTACAAATCGAAGCAGTTGTGGTCACATTTTGGAAAAAATTTCACCATTATACATTCATTGCAGAATTTCTTAAAATCGACGTTTTCTGCGTGATCGTACTCATCACCCTGTAATTCCGGAACCGGAAGTCGGATCCATTAGAAATTCAATAGCAGCCTATGGGAACGTTGCACCTTTCATTTGGGACTAAGTTTGTAAAAATCGGTTCATCCATCTCTGAGAAAAGTGAGTGAGATTGTGTTCGCGTACACACACAGACGCACATACACACACACATACATACACACACACACATACATACACACACACAGACATTTGCCGAACTCGACGAACTGAATCGAATGGTATATGTCACTCGGCCCTCCGGGCCTCCGTTAAAAAGTCGGTTTTCAGAGCAATTGCAATACCTTTCTATTGAGAAAGGCAAAAAGGTGCAAAATCGGCAAAGTCCCAAAAAGTCGATTTCCAAAAAAAAAAAAAAATTCGTGATAACATAAAATCTCGACGTTTCATGCATTTTAAAGATGTTTGGCATCAAAAATACGAATTCGATTTCTGAAATTTCATGGGGTCCCCCCTTTGAAAAAAATTTTGAGTTCCGGCTTATATGGGAATTTCATGTGTGACCGGACCGTTCAGTCTATATTTCCGGAACCATACAAGCGGTCCGTGCGAAATGTTACAGACATCTGTGGGGATAATATAGCTATCATTTGGGACTAAGTTTGTGAAAATCGGCCCAACCATTTCCGAGAAACTGATATGAGTTTGCTAGTTATGAAAGATGGCCGCTTTTCCCGGGCACTTCCGGAACCGTCTATGGTGGTCAATGTAGTCAACGAAAGTTTGTTTGGCCGTCGGTGACCTAGAACTGCAAAGTTAAGTTATTTGAGAGACATTTTAGCGAAATTTTTACCTTTTTTGCTTCCATCGGGGTATCGGTTTGAATCACAATTTGCTATGTGATCGCACGCCACAACCCGTAACTCCGGAACCGGAAGTCGGTTGGGGATAAAATTTAATAGCCATTTACGGGGACGCAATACCTTTCATTTGAGGTCAAGTTTGGTCGAATCGGTCTAGCCATCTCCGAGAAACCGATGTGACTGTTACTCTGAATTTGGATACTTCCGCCGGGGCTTCCGGAACCGATGATGGTGGCCAATGTGACCAAAGAGACTTTGAATGGCTGTTAATGACCTAGTACTACAAATCGAAGCAGTTGTGGTCACATTTTGGAAAAATTTTCACCATTATACATTCATTGCAGAATTTCTTAAAATCGACGTTTTCTGCGTGATCGTACTCATCACCCTGTAATTCCGGAACCGGAAGTCGGATCCATTAGAAATTCAATAGCAGCCTATGGGAACGTTGCACCTTTCATTTGGGACTAAGTTTGTAAAAATCGGTTCATCCATCTCTGAGAAAAGTGAGTGAGATTGTGTTCGCGTACACACACACAGACGCACATACACACACACATACATACACACACACATACATACACACACACAGACATTTGCCGAACTCGACGAACTGAATCGAATGGTATATGTCACTCGGCCCTCCGGGCCTCCGTTAAAAAGTCGGTTTTCAGAGCAATTGCAATACCTTTCTATTGAGAAAGGCAAAAAGGTGCGAAATCGGCAGTCCCAAAAAGTCGATTTTTATAAAAAAAAATTTTCGAGATAACATAAAATCTCGACGTTTCATGCATTTTAAAGATGTTTGGCATCAAAAATACAAATTCGATTTCTGAAATTTCATGGGGTCCCCCCTTTGAAAAAAATTTTGAGTTCCGGCTTATATGGGAATTTCATGTGTGACCGGACCGTTCAGTCTATATTTCCGGAACCATACAAGCGATCCGTGCGAAATTTTACAGACATCTGTGGGGATAATATAGCTATCATTTGGGACTAAGTTTGTGAAAATCGGCCCAACCATTTCCGAGAAACTGATATGAGTTTGCTAGTTATGAAAGATGGCCGCTTTTCCCGGGCACTTCCGGAACCGTCTATGGTGGTCAATGTAGTCAACGAAAGTTTGTTTGGCCGTCGGTGACCTAGAACTGCAAAGTTAAGTTATTTGAGAGACATTTTAGCGAAATTTTTACCTTTTTTGCTTCCATCGGGGTATCGGTTTGAATCACAATTTGCTATGTGATCGCACGCCACAACCCGTAACTCCGGAACCGGAAGTCGGTTGGGGATAAAATTTAATAGCCATTTACGGGGACGCAACATCTTTCATTTGAGACTAAGTTTGGTTGATTCGGTCTAGCCACCTCCGAGAAACCGATGTGACTGTTAGTCTGAATTTGGATACTTCCGCCGGGGCTTCCGGAACCGATGATGGTGGCCAATGTGACCAAAGAGACTTTGAATGGCTGTTAATGACTTAGTACTACAAATCGAAGCAGTTGTGGTCACATTTTGGAAAAATTTTCACCATTATACATTCATTGCAGAATTTCTTAAAATCGACATTTTCTGCGTGATCGTACTCATCACCCTGTAATTCCGGAACCGGAAGTCGGATCCATTAGAAATTCAATAGCAGCCTATGGGAACGTTGCACCTTTCATTTGGGACTAAGTTTGTAAAAATCGGTTCATCCATCTCTGAGAAAAGTGAGTGAGATTGTGTTCGCGTACACACACACAGACGCACATACACACACACATACATACACACACACATACATACACACACACAGACATTTGCCGAACTCGACGAACTGAATCGAATGGTATATGTCACTCGGCCCTCCGGGCCTCCGTTAAAAAGTCGGTTTTCAGAGCAATTGCAATACCTTTCTATTGAGAAAGGCAAAAAGGTGCGAAATCGGCAAAGTCCCAAAAAGTCGATTTTTATAAAAAAAAATTTTCGAGATAACATAAAATCTCGACGTTTCATGCATTTTAAAGATGTTTGGCATCAAAAATACAAATTCGATTTCTGAAATTTCATGGGGTCCCCCCTTTGAAAAAAATGTTGAGTTCCGGCTTATATGGGAATTTCATGTGTGACCGGACCGTTCAGTCTATATTTCCGGAACCATACAAGCGATCCGTGCGAAATTTTACAGACATCTGTGGGGATAATATAGCTATCATTTGGGACTAAGTTTGTGAAAATCGGCCCAACCATTTCCGAGAAACTGATATGAGTTTGCTAGTTATGAAAGATGGCCGCTTTTCCCGGGCACTTCCGGAACCGTCTATGGTGGTCAATGTAGTCAACGAAAGTTTGTTTGGCCGTCGGTGACCTAGAACTGCAAAGTTAAGTTATTTGAGAGACATTTTAGCGAAATTTTTACCTTTTTTGCTTCCATCGGGGTATCGGTTTGAATCACAATTTGCTATGTGATCGCACGCCACAACCCGTAACTCCGGAACCGGAAGTCGGTTGGGGATAAAATTTAATAGCCATTTACGGGGACGCAACATCTTTCATTTGAGACTAAGTTTGGTTGATTCGGTCTAGCCACCTCCGAGAAACCGATGTGACTGTTAGTCTGAATTTGGATACTTCCGCCGGGGCTTCCGGAACCGATGATGGTGGCCAATGTGACCAAAGAGACTTTGAATGGCTGTTAATGACCTAGTACTACAAATCGAAGCAGTTGTGGTCACATTTTGGAAAAATTTTCACCATTATACATTCATTGCAGAATTTCTTAAAATCGACATTTTCTGCGTGATCGTACTCATCACCCTGTAATTCCGGAACCGGAAGTCGGATCCATTAGAAATTCAATAGCAGCCTATGGGAACGTTGCACCTTTCATTTGGGACTAAGTTTGTAAAAATCGGTTCATCCATCTCTGAGAAAAGTGAGTGAGATTGTGTTCGCGTACACACACACAGACGCACATACACACACACATACATACACACACACATACATACACACACACAGACATTTGCCGAACTCGACGAACTGAATCGAATGGTATATGTCACTCGGCCCTCCGGGCCTCCGTTAAAAAGTCGGTTTTCAGAGCAATTGCAATACCTTTCTATTGAGAAAGGCAAAAAGGTGCGAAATCGGCAGTCCCAAAAAGTCGATTTTTATAAAAAAAAATTTTCGAGATAACATAAAATCTCGACGTTTCATGCATTTTAAAGATGTTTGGCATCAAAAATACAAATTCGATTTCTGAAATTTCATGGGGTCCCCCCTTTGAAAAAAATGTTGAGTTCCGGCTTATATGGGAATTTCATGTGTGACCGGACCGTTCAGTCTATATTTCCGGAACCATACAAGCGATCCGTGCGAAATTTTACAGACATCTGTGGGGATAATATAGCTATCATTTGGGACTAAGTTTGTGAAAATCGGCCCAACCATTTCCGAGAAACTGATATGAGTTTGCTAGTTATGAAAGATGGCCGCTTTTCCCGGGCACTTCCGGAACCGTCTATGGTGGTCAATGTAGTCAACGAAAGTTTGTTTGGCCGTCGGTGCCCTAGAACTGCAAAGTTAAGTTATTTGAGAGACATTTTAGCGAAATTTTTACCTTTTTTGCTTCCATCGGGGTATCGGTTTGAATCACAATTTGCTATGTGATCGCACGCCACAACCCGTAACTCCGGAACCGGAAGTCGGTTGGGGATAAAATTTAATAGCCATTTACGGGGACGCAACATCTTTCATTTGAGACTAAGTTTGGTTGATTCGGTCTAGCCACCTCCGAGAAACCGATGTGACTGTTAGTCTGAATTTGGATACTTCCGCCGGGGCTTCCGGAACCGATGATGGTGGCCAATGTGACCAAAGAGACTTTGAATGGCTGTTAATGACCTAGTACTACAAATCGAAGCAGTTGTGGTCACATTTTGGAAAAATTTTCACCATTATACATTCATTGCAGAATTTCTTAAAATCGACATTTTCTGCGTGATCGTACTCATCACCCTGTAATTCCGGAACCGGAAGTCGGATCCATTAGAAATTCAATAGCAGCCTATGGGAACGTTGCACCTTTCATTTGGGACTAAGTTTGTAAAAATCGGTTCATCCATCTCTGAGAAAAGTGAGTGAGATTGTGTTCGCGTACACACACACAGACGCACATACACACACACATACATACACACACATACATACACACACACAGACATTTGCCGAACTCGACGAACTGAATCGAATGGTATATGTCACTCGGCCCTCCGGGCCTCCGTTAAAAAGTCGGTTTTCAGAGCAATTGCAATACCTTTCTATTGAGAAAGGCAAAAAGGTGCGAAATCGGCAAAGTCCCAAAAAGTCGATTTTTATAAAAAAAATTTTTTCGAGATAACATAAAATCTCGACGTTTCATGCATTTTAAAGATGTTTGGCATCAAAAATACAAATTCGATTTCTGAAATTTCATGGGGTCCCCCCTTTGAAAAAAATTTTGAGTTCCGGCTTATATGGGAATTTCATGTGTGACCGGACCGTTCAGTCTATATTTCCGGAACCATACAAGCGATCCGTGCGAAATTTTACAAACATCTGTGGGGATAATATAGCTATCATTTGGGACTAAGTTTGTGAAAATCGGCCCAACCATTTCCGAGAAACTGATATGAGTTTGCTAGTTATGAAAGATGGCCGCTTTTCCCGGGCACTTCCGGAACCGTCTATGGTGGTCAATGTAGTCAACGAAAGTTTGTTTGGCCGTCGGTGACCTAGAACTGCAAAGTTAAGTTATTTGAGAGACATTTTAGCGAAATTTTTACCTTTTTTGCTTCCATCGGGGTATCGGTTTGAATCACAATTTGCTATGTGATCGCACGCCACAACCCGTAACTCCGGAACCGGAAGTCGGTTGGGGATAAAATTTAATAGCCATTTACGGGGACGCAACATCTTTCATTTGAGACTAAGTTTGGTTGATTCGGTCTAGCCACCTCCGAGAAACCGATGTGACTGTTAGTCTGAATTTGGATACTTCCGCCGGGGCTTCCGGAACCGATGATGGTGGCCAATGTGACCAAAGAGACTTTGAATGGCTGTTAATGACCTAGTACTACAAATCGAAGCAGTTGTGGTCACATTTTGGAAAAATTTTCACCATTATACATTCATTGCAGAATTTCTTAAAATCGACATTTTCTGCGTGATCGTACTCATCACCCTGTAATTCCGGAACCGGAAGTCGGATCCATTAGAAATTCAATAGCAGCCTATGGGAACGTTGCACCTTTCATTTGGGACTAAGTTTGTAAAAATCGGTTCATCCATCTCTGAGAAAAGTGAGTGAGATTGTGTTCGCGTACACACACACAGACGCACATACACACACACATACATACACACACATACATAAATTTTACAGACATCTGTGGGGATAATATAGCTATCATTTGGGACTAATTTTGTGAAAATCGGCCCAACCATTTCCGAGAAACTGATATGAGTTTGCTAGTTATGAAAGATGGCCGCTTTTCCCGGGCACTTCCGGAACCGTCTATGGTGGTCAATGTAGTCAACGAAAGTTTGTTTGGCCGTCGGTGACCTAGAACTGCAAAGTTAAGTTATTTGAGAGACATTTTAGCGAAATTTTTACCTTTTTTGCTTCCATCGGGGTATCGGTTTGAATCACAATTTGCTATGTGATCGCACGCCACAACCCGTAACTCCGGAACCGGAAGTCGGTTGGGGATAAAATTTAATAGCCATTTACGGGGACGCAACATCTTTCATTTGAGACTAAGTTTGGTTGATTCGGTCTAGCCACCTCCGAGAAACCGATGTGACTGTTAGTCTGAATTTGGATACTTCCGCCGGGGCTTCCGGAACCGATGATGGTGGCCAATGTGACCAAAGAGACTTTGAATGGCTGTTAATGACCTAGTACTACAAATCGAAGCAGTTGTGGTCACATTTTGGAAAAATTTTCACCATTATACATTCATTGCAGAATTTCTTAAAATCGACATTTTCTGCGTGATCGTACTCATCACCCTGTAATTCCGGAACCGGAAGTCGGATCCATTAGAAATTCAATAGCAGCCTATGGGAACGTTGCACCTTTCATTTGGGACTAAGTTTGTAAAAATCGGTTCATCCATCTCTGAGAAAAGTGAGTGAGATTGTGTTCGCGTACACACACACAGACGCACATACACACACACATACATACACACACACATACATACACACACACATACATACACACACACAGACATTTGCCGAACTCGACGAACTGAATCGAATGGTATATGTCACTCGGCCCTCCGGGCCTCCGTTAAAAAGTCGGTTTTCAGAGCAATTGCAATACCTTTCTATTGAGAAAGGCAAAAAGGTGCGAAATCGGCAGTCCCAAAAAGTCGATTTTTATAAAAAAAAAAAATTTCGAGATAACATAAAATCTCGACGTTTCATGCATTTTAAAGATGTTTGGCATCGAAAATACAAATTCGATTTCTGAAATTTCATGGGGTCCCCCCTTTGAAAAAAATTTTGAGTTCCGGCTTATATGGGAATTTCATGTGTGACCGGACCGTTCAGTCTATATTTCCGGAACCATACAAGCGATCCGTGCGAAATTTTACAGACATCTGTGGGGATAATATAGCTATCATTTGGGACTAAGTTTGTGAAAATCGGCCCAACCATTTCCGAGAAACTGATATGAGTTTGCTAGTTATGAAAGATGGCCGCTTTTCCCGGGCACTTCCGGAACCGTCTATGGTGGTCAATGTAGTCAACGAAAGTTTGTTTGGCCGTCGGTGACCTAGAACTGCAAAGTTAAGTTATTTGAGAGACATTTTAGCGAAATTTTTACCTTTTTTGCTTCCATCGGGGTATCGGTTTGAATCACAATTTGCTATGTGATCGCACGCCACAACCCGTAACTCCGGAACCGGAAGTCGGTTGGGGATAAAATTTAATAGCCATTTACGGGGACGCAACATCTTTCATTTGAGACTAAGTTTGGTTGATTCGGTCTAGCCACCTCCGAGAAACCGATGTGACTGTTAGTCTGAATTTGGATACTTCCGCCGGGGCTTCCGGAACCGATGATGGTGGCCAATGTGACCAAAGAGACTTTGAATGGCTGTTAATGACTTAGTACTACAAATCGAAGCAGTTGTGGTCACATTTTGGAAAAATTTTCACCATTATACATTCATTGCAGAATTTCTTAAAATCGACATTTTCTGCGTGATCGTACTCATCACCCTGTAATTCCGGAACCGGAAGTCGGATCCATTAGAAATTCAATAGCAGCCTATGGGAACGTTGCACCTTTCATTTGGGACTAAGTTTGTAAAAATCGGTTCATCCATCTCTGAGAAAAGTGAGTGAGATTGTGTTCGCGTACACACACACAGACGCACATACACACACACATACATACACACACACATACATACACACACACAGACATTTGCCGAACTCGACGAACTGAATCGAATGGTATATGTCACTCGGCCCTCCGGGCCTCCGTTAAAAAGTCGGTTTTCAGAGCAATTGCAATACCTTTCTATTGAGAAAGGCAAAAAGGTGCGAAATCGGCAGTCCCAAAAAGTCGATTTTTATAAAAAAAAATTTTCGAGATAACATAAAATCTCGACGTTTCATGCATTTTAAAGATGTTTGGCATCAAAAATACAAATTCGATTTCTGAAATTTCATGGGGTCCCCCCTTTGAAAAAAATTTTGAGTTCCGGCTTATATGGGAATTTCATGTGTGACCGGACCGTTCAGTCTATATTTCCGGAACCATACAAGCGATCCGTGCGAAATTTTACAGACATCTGTGGGGATAATATAGCTATCATTTGGGACTAAGTTTGTGAAAATCGGCCCAACCATTTCCGAGAAACTGATATGAGTTTGCTAGTTATGAAAGATGGCCGCTTTTCCCGGGCACTTCCGGAACCGTCTATGGTGGTCAATGTAGTCAACGAAAGTTTGTTTGGCCGTCGGTGACCTAGAACTGCAAAGTTAAGTTATTTGAGAGACATTTTAGCGAAATTTTTACCTTTTTTGCTTCCATCGGGGTATCGGTTTGAATCACAATTTGCTATGTGATCGCACGCCACAACCCGTAACTCCAGAACCGGAAGTCGGTTGGGGATAAAATTTAATAGCCATTTACGGGGACGCAACATCTTTCATTTGAGACTAAGTTTGGTTGATTCGGTCTAGCCACCTCCGAGAAACCGATGTGACTGTTAGTCTGAATTTGGATACTTCCGCCGGGGCTTCCGGAACCGATGATGGTGGCCAATGTGACCAAAGAGACTTTGAATGGCTGTTAATGACCTAGTACTACAAATCGAAGCAGTTGTGGTCACATTTTGGAAAAATTTTCACCATTATACATTCATTGCAGAATTTCTTAAAATCGACATTTTCTGCGTGATCGTACTCATCACCCTGTAATTCCGGAACCGGAAGTCGGATCCATTAGAAATTCAATAGCAGCCTATGGGAACGTTGCACCTTTCATTTGGGACTAAGTTTGTAAAAATCGGTTCATCCATCTCTGAGAAAAGTGAGTGAGATTGTGTTCGCGTACACACACACAGACGCACATACACACACACATACATACACACACACATACATACACACACAGACATTTGCCGAACTCGACGAACTGAATCGAATGGTATATGTCACTCGGCCCTCCGGGCCTCCGTTAAAAAGTCGGTTTTCAGAGCAATTGCAATACCTTTCTATTGAGAAAGGCAAAAAGGTGCGAAATCGGCAAAGTCCCAAAAAGTCGATTTTTATAAAAAAAAAAAATTTCGAGATAACATAAAATCTCGACGTTTCATGCATTTTAAAGATGTTTGGCATCGAAAATACAAATTCGATTTCTGAAATTTCATGGGGTCCCCCCTTTGAAAAAAATTTTGAGTTCCGGCTTATATGGGAATTTCATGTGTGACCGGACCGTTCAGTCTATATTTCCGGAACCATACAAGCGATCCGTGCGAAATTTTACAGACATCTGTGGGGATAATATAGCTATCATTTGGGACTAAGTTTGTGAAAATCGGCCCAACCATTTCCGAGAAACTGATATGAGTTTGCTAGTTATGAAAGATGGCCGCTTTTCCCGGGCACTTCCGGAACCGTCTATGGTGGTCAATGTAGTCAACGAAAGTTTGTTTGGCCGTCGGTGACCTAGAACTGCAAAGTTAAGTTATTTGAGAGACATTTTAGCGAAATTTTTACCTTTTTTGCTTCCATCGGGGTATCGGTTTGAATCACAATTTGCTATGTGATCGCACGCCACAACCCGTAACTCCGGAACCGGAAGTCGGTTGGGGATAAAATTTAATAGCCATTTACGGGGACGCAATACCTTTCATTTGAGGTCAAGTTTGGTCGAATCGGTCTAGCCATCTCCGAGAAACCGATGTGACTGTTACTCTGAATTTGGATACTTCCGCCGGGGCTTCCGGAACCGATGATGGTGGCCAATGTGACCAAAGAGACTTTGAATGGCTGTTAATGACCTAGTACTACAAATCGAAGCAGTTGTGGTCACATTTTGGAAAAATTTTCACCATTATACATTCATTGCAGAATTTCTTAAAATCGACGTTTTCTGCGTGATCGTACTCATCACCCTGTAATTCCGGAACCGGAAGTCGGATCCATTAGAAATTCAATAGCAGCCTATGGGAACGTTGCACCTTTCATTTGGGACTAAGTTTGTAAAAATCGGTTCATCCATCTCTGAGAAAAGTAAGTGAGATTGTGTTCGCGTACACACACACAGACGCACATACACACACACATACATACACACACACATACATACACACACACACAGACATTTGCCGAACTCGACGAACTGAATCGAATGGTATATGTCACTCGGCCCTCCGGGCCTCCGTTAAAAAGTCGGTTTTCAGAGCAATTGCAATACCTTTCTATTGAGAAAGGCAAAAAGGTGCGAAATCGGCAAAGTCCCAAAAAGTCGATTTTTATAAAAAAAATTTTTCGAGATAACATAAAATCTCGACGTTTCATGCATTTTAAAGATGTTTGGCATCAAAAATACAAATTCGATTTCTGAAATTTCATGGGGTCCCCCCTTTGAAAAAAATTTTGAGTTCCGGCTTATATGGGAATTTCATGTGTGACCGGACCGTTCAGTCTATATTTCCGGAACCATACAAGCGATCCGTGCGAAATTTTACAGACATCTGTGGGGATAATATAGCTATCATTTGGGACTAAGTTTGTGAAAATCGGCCCAACCATTTCCGAGAAACTGATATGAGTTTGCTAGTTATGAAAGATGGCCGCTTTTCCCGGGCACTTCCGGAACCGTCTATGGTGGTCAATGTAGTCAACGAAAGTTTGTTTGGCCGTCGGTGACCTAGAACTGCAAAGTTAAGTTATTTGAGAGACATTTTAGCGAAATTTTTACCTTTTTTGCTTCCATCGGGGTATCGGTTTGAATCACAATTTGCTATGTGATCGCACGCCACAACCCGTAACTCCGGAACCGGAAGTCGGTTGGGGATAAAATTTAATAGCCATTTACGGGGACGCAACATCTTTCATTTGAGACTAAGTTTGGTTGATTCGGTCTAGCCACCTCCGAGAAACCGATGTGACTGTTAGTCAGAATTTGGATACTTCCGCCGGGGCTTCCGGAACCGATGATGGTGGCCAATGTGACCAAAGAGACTTTGAATGGCTGTTAATGACCTAGTACTACAAATCGAAGCAGTTGTGGTCACATTTTGGAAAAATTTTCACCATTATACATTCATTGCAGAATTTCTTAAAATCGACGTTTTCTGCGTGATCGTACTCATCACCCTGTAATTCCGGAACCGGAAGTCGGATCCATTAGAAATTCAATAGCAGCCTATGGGAACGTTGCACCTTTCATTTGGGACTAAGTTTGTAAAAATCGGTTCATCCATCTCTGAGAAAAGTGAGTGAGATTGTGTTCGCGTACACACACACAGACGCACATACACACACACATACATACACACACACATACATACACACACACATACATACACACACACAGACATTTGCCGAACTCGACGAACTGAATCGAATGGTATATGTCACTCGGCCCTCCGGGCCTCCGTTAAAAAGTCGGTTTTCAGAGCAATTGCAATACCTTTCTATTGAGAAAGGCAAAAAGGTGCGAAATCGGCAGTCCCAAAAAGTCGATTTTTATAAAAAAAAAAAATTTCGAGATAACATAAAATCTCGACGTTTCATGCATTTTAAAGATGTTTGGCATCGAAAATACAAATTCGATTTCTGAAATTTCATGGGGTCCCCCCTTTGAAAAAAATTTTGAGTTCCGGCTTATATGGGAATTTCATGTGTGACCGGACCGTTCAGTCTATATTTCCGGAACCATACAAGCGATCCGTGCGAAATTTTACAGACATCTGTGGGGATAATATAGCTATCATTTGGGACTAAGTTTGTGAAAATCGGCCCAACCATTTCCGAGAAACTGATATGAGTTTGCTAGTTATGAAAGATGGCCGCTTTTCCCGGGCACTTCCGGAACCGTCTATGGTGGTCAATGTAGTCAACGAAAGTTTGTTTGGCCGTCGGTGACCTAGAACTGCAAAGTTAAGTTATTTGAGAGACATTTTAGCGAAATTTTTACCTTTTTTGCTTCCATCGGGGTATCGGTTTGAATCACAATTTGCTATGTGATCGCACGCCACAACCCGTAACTCCGGAACCGGAAGTCGGTTGGGGATAAAATTTAATAGCCATTTACGGGGACGCAACATCTTTCATTTGAGACTAAGTTTGGTTGATTCGGTCTAGCCACCTCCGAGAAACCGATGTGACTGTTAGTCTGAATTTGGATACTTCCGCCGGGGCTTCCGGAACCGATGATGGTGGCCAATGTGACCAAAGAGACTTTGAATGGCTGTTAATGACTTAGTACTACAAATCGAAGCAGTTGTGGTCACATTTTGGAAAAATTTTCACCATTATACATTCATTGCAGAATTTCTTAAAATCGACATTTTCTGCGTGATCGTACTCATCACCCTGTAATTCCGGAACCGGAAGTCGGATCCATTAGAAATTCAATAGCAGCCTATGGGAACGTTGCACCTTTCATTTGGGACTAAGTTTGTAAAAATCGGTTCATCCATCTCTGAGAAAAGTGAGTGAGATTGTGTTCGCGTACACACACACAGACGCACATACACACACACATACATACACACACACATACATACACACACACAGACATTTGCCGAACTCGACGAACTGAATCGAATGGTATATGTCACTCGGCCCTCCGGGCCTCCGTTAAAAAGTCGGTTTTCAGAGCAATTGCAATACCTTTCTATTGAGAAAGGCAAAAAGGTGCGAAATCGGCAGTCCCAAAAAGTCGATTTTTATAAAAAAAAATTTTCGAGATAACATAAAATCTCGACGTTTCATGCATTTTAAAGATGTTTGGCATCAAAAATACAAATTCGATTTCTGAAATTTCATGGGGTCCCCCCTTTGAAAAAAATGTTGAGTTCCGGCTTATATGGGAATTTCATGTGTGACCGGACCGTTCAGTCTATATTTCCGGAACCATACAAGCGATCCGTGCGAAATTTTACAGACATCTGTGGGGATAATATAGCTATCATTTGGGACTAAGTTTGTGAAAATCGGCCCAACCATTTCCGAGAAACTGATATGAGTTTGCTAGTTATGAAAGATGGCCGCTTTTCCCGGGCACTTCCGGAACCGTCTATGGTGGTCAATGTAGTCAACGAAAGTTTGTTTGGCCGTCGGTGACCTAGAACTGCAAAGTTAAGTTATTTGAGAGACATTTTAGCGAAATTTTTACCTTTTTTGCTTCCATCGGGGTATCGGTTTGAATCACAATTTGCTATGTGATCGCACGCCACAACCCGTAACTCCAGAACCGGAAGTCGGTTGGGGATAAAATTTAATAGCCATTTACGGGGACGCAACATCTTTCATTTGAGACTAAGTTTGGTTGATTCGGTCTAGCCACCTCCGAGAAACCGATGTGACTGTTAGTCTGAATTTGGATACTTCCGCCGGGGCTTCCGGAACCGATGATGGTGGCCAATGTGACCAAAGAGACTTTGAATGGCTGTTAATGACCTAGTACTACAAATCGAAGCAGTTGTGGTCACATTTTGGAAAAATTTTCACCATTATACATTCATTGCAGAATTTCTTAAAATCGACATTTTCTGCGTGATCGTACTCATCACCCTGTAATTCCGGAACCGGAAGTCGGATCCATTAGAAATTCAATAGCAGCCTATGGGAACGTTGCACCTTTCATTTGGGACTAAGTTTGTAAAAATCGGTTCATCCATCTCTGAGAAAAGTGAGTGAGATTGTGTTCGCGTACACACACACAGACGCACATACACACACACATACATACACACACACATACATACACACACAGACATTTGCCGAACTCGACGAACTGAATCGAATGGTATATGTCACTCGGCCCTCCGGGCCTCCGTTAAAAAGTCGGTTTTCAGAGCAATTGCAATACCTTTCTATTGAGAAAGGCAAAAAGGTGCGAAATCGGCAAAGTCCCAAAAAGTCGATTTTTATAAAAAAAAAAAATTTCGAGATAACATAAAATCTCGACGTTTCATGCATTTTAAAGATGTTTGGCATCGAAAATACAAATTCGATTTCTGAAATTTCATGGGGTCCCCCCTTTGAAAAAAATTTTGAGTTCCGGCTTATATGGGAATTTCATGTGTGACCGGACCGTTCAGTCTATATTTCCGGAACCATACAAGCGATCCGTGCGAAATTTTACAGACATCTGTGGGGATAATATAGCTATCATTTGGGACTAAGTTTGTGAAAATCGGCCCAACCATTTCCGAGAAACTGATATGAGTTTGCTAGTTATGAAAGATGGCCGCTTTTCCCGGGCACTTCCGGAACCGTCTATGGTGGTCAATGTAGTCAACGAAAGTTTGTTTGGCCGTCGGTGACCTAGAACTGCAAAGTTAAGTTATTTGAGAGACATTTTAGCGAAATTTTTACCTTTTTTGCTTCCATCGGGGTATCGGTTTGAATCACAATTTGCTATGTGATCGCACGCCACAACCCGTAACTCCGGAACCGGAAGTCGGTTGGGGATAAAATTTAATAGCCATTTACGGGGACGCAATACCTTTCATTTGAGGTCAAGTTTGGTCGAATCGGTCTAGCCATCTCCGAGAAACCGATGTGACTGTTACTCTGAATTTGGATACTTCCGCCGGGGCTTCCGGAACCGATGATGGTGGCCAATGTGACCAAAGAGACTTTGAATGGCTGTTAATGACCTAGTACTACAAATCGAAGCAGTTGTGGTCACATTTTGGAAAAATTTTCACCATTATACATTCATTGCAGAATTTCTTAAAATCGACGTTTTCTGCGTGATCGTACTCATCACCCTGTAATTCCGGAACCGGAAGTCGGATCCATTAGAAATTCAATAGCAGCCTATGGGAACGTTGCACCTTTCATTTGGGACTAAGTTTGTAAAAATCGGTTCATCCATCTCTGAGAAAAGTAAGTGAGATTGTGTTCGCGTACACACACACAGACGCACATACACACACACATACATACACACACACATACATACACACACACAGACATTTGCCGAACTCGACGAACTGAATCGAATGGTATATGTCACTCGGCCCTCCGGGCCTCCGTTAAAAAGTCGGTTTTCAGAGCAATTGCAATACCTTTCTATTGAGAAAGGCAAAAAGGTGCGAAATCGGCAAAGTCCCAAAAAGTCGATCTTTATAAAAAAAATTTTTCGAGATAACATAAAATCTCGACGTTTCATGCATTTTAAAGATGTTTGGCATCAAAAATACAAATTCGATTTCTGAAATTTCATGGGGTCCCCCCTTTGAAAAAAATTTTGAGTTCCGGCTTATATGGGAATTTCATGTGTGACCGGACCGTTCAGTCTATATTTCCGGAACCATACAAGCGATCCGTGCGAAATTTTACAGACATCTGTGGGGATAATATAGCTATCATTTGGGACTAAGTTTGTGAAAATCGGCCCAACCATTTCCGAGAAACTGATATGAGTTTGCTAGTTATGAAAGATGGCCGCTTTTCCCGGGCACTTCCGGAACCGTCTATGGTGGTCAATGTAGTCAACGAAAGTTTGTTTGGCCGTCGGTGACCTAGAACTGCAAAGTTAAGTTATTTGAGAGACATTTTAGCGAAATTTTTACCTTTTTTGCTTCCATCGGGGTATCGGTTTGAATCACAATTTGCTATGTGATCGCACGCCACAACCCGTAACTCCGGAACCGGAAGTCGGTTGGGGATAAAATTTAATAGCCATTTACGGGGACGCAACATCTTTCATTTGAGACTAAGTTTGGTTGATTCGGTCTAGCCACCTCCGAGAAACCGATGTGACTGTTAGTCAGAATTTGGATACTTCCGCCGGGGCTTCCGGAACCGATGATGGTGGCCAATGTGACCAAAGAGACTTTGAATGGCTGTTAATGACCTAGTACTACAAATCGAAGCAGTTGTGGTCACATTTTGGAAAAATTTTCACCATTATACATTCATTGCAGAATTTCTTAAAATCGACATTTTCTGCGTGATCGTACTCATCACCCTGTAATTCCGGAACCGGAAGTCGGATCCATTAGAAATTCAATAGCAGCCTATGGGAACGTTGCACCTTTCATTTGGGACTAAGTTTGTAAAAATCGGTTCATCCATCTCTGAGAAAAGTGAGTGAGATTGTGTTCGCGTACACACACACAGACGCACATACACACACACATACATACACACACACATACATACACACACACAGACATTTGCCGAACTCGACGAACTGAATCGAATGGTATATGTCACTCGGCCCTCCGGGCCTCCGTTAAAAAGTCGGTTTTCAGAGCAATTGCAATACCTTTCTATTGAGAAAGGCAAAAAGGTGCAAAATCGGCAAAGTCCCAAAAAGTCGATTTTTATAAAAAAAAAAAATTTCGAGATAACATAAAATCTCGACGTTTCATGCATTTTAAAGATGTTTGGCATCGAAAATACAAATTCGATTTCTGAAATTTCATGGGGTCCCCCCTTTGAAAAAAATTTTGAGTTCCGGCTTATATGGGAATTTCATGTGTGACCGGACCGTTCAGTCTATATTTCCGGAACCATACAAGCGATCCGTGCGAAATTTTACAAACATCTGTGGGGATAATATAGCTATCATTTGGGACTAAGTTTGTGAAAATCGGCCCAACCATTTCCGAGAAACTGATATGAGTTTGCTAGTTATGAAAGATGGCCGCTTTTCCCGGGCACTTCCGGAACCGTCTATGGTGGTCAATGTAGTCAACGAAAGTTTGTTTGGCCGTCGGTGACCTAGAACTGCAAAGTTAAGTTATTTGAGAGACATTTTAGCGAAATTTTTACCTTTTTTGCTTCCATCGGGGTATCGGTTTGAATCACAATTTGCTATGTGATCGCACGCCACAACCCGTAACTCCGGAACCGGAAGTCGGTTGGGGATAAAATTTAATAGCCATTTACGGGGACGCAATACCTTTCATTTGAGGTCAAGTTTGGTCGAATCGGTCTAGCCATCTCCGAGAAACCGATGTGACTGTTACTCTGAATTTGGATACTTCCGCCGGGGCTTCCGGAACCGATGATGGTGGCCAATGTGACCAAAGAGACTTTGAATGGCTGTTAATGACCTAGTACTACAAATCGAAGCAGTTGTGGTCACATTTTGGAAAAATTTTCACCATTATACATTCATTGCAGAATTTCTTAAAATCGACATTTTCTGCGTGATCGTACTCATCACCCTGTAATTCCGGAACCGGAAGTCGGATCCATTAGAAATTCAATAGCAGCCTATGGGAACGTTGCACCTTTCATTTGGGACTAAGTTTGTAAAAATCGGTTCATCCATCTCTGAGAAAAGTGAGTGAGATTGTGTTCGCGTACACACACACAGACGCACATACACACACACATACATACACACACACATACATACACACACACAGACATTTGCCGAACTCGACGAACTGAATCGAATGGTATATGTCACTCGGCCCTCCGGGCCTCCGTTAAAAAGTCGGTTTTCAGAGCAATTGCAATACCTTTCTATTGAGAAAGGCAAAAAGGTGCGAAATCGGCAAAGTCCCAAAAAGTCGATTTTTATAAAAAAAAAAATTTCGAGATAACATAAAATCTCGACGTTTCATGCATTTTAAAGATGTTTGGCATCGAAAATACAAATTCGATTTCTGAAATTTCATGGGGTCCCCCCTTTGAAAAAAATTTTGAGTTCCGGCTTATATGGGAATTTCATGTGTGACCGGACCGTTCAGTCTATATTTCCGGAACCATACAAGCGATCCGTGCGAAATTTTACAGACATCTGTGGGGATAATATAGCTATCATTTGGGACTAAGCTTGTGAAAATCGGCCCAACCATTTCCGAGAAACTGATATGAGTTTGCTAGTTATGAAAGATGGCCGCTTTTCCCGGGCACTTCCGGAACCGTCTATGGTGGTCAATGTAGTCAACGAAAGTTTGTTTGGCCGTCGGTGACCTAGAACTGCAAAGTTAAGTTATTTGAGAGACATTTTAGCGAATTTTTTACCTTTTTTGCTTCCATCGGGGTATCGGTTTGAATCACAATTTGCTATGTGATCGCACGCCACAACCCGTAACTCCGGAACCGGAAGTCGGTTGGGGATAAAATTTAATAGCCATTTACGGGGACGCAACATCTTTCATTTGAGACTAAGTTTGGTTGATTCGGTCTAGCCACCTCCGAGAAACCGATGTGACTGTTAGTCTGAATTTGGATACTTCCGCCGGGGCTTCCGGAACCGATGATGGTGGCCAATGTGACCAAAGAGACTTTGAATGGCTGTTAATGACCTAGTACTACAAATCGAAGCAGTTGTGGTCACATTTTGGAAAAATTTTCACCATTATACATTCATTGCAGAATTTCTTAAAATCGACATTTTCTGCGTGATCGTACTCATCACCCTGTAATTCCGGAACCGGAAGTCGGATCCATTAGAAATTCAATAGCAGCCTATGGGAACGTTGCACCTTTCATTTGGGACTAAGTTTGTAAAAATCGGTTCATCCATCTCTGAGAAAAGTGAGTGAGATTGTGTTCGCGTACACACACACAGACGCACATACACACACACATACATACACACACACATACATACACACACAGACATTTGCCGAACTCGACGAACTGAATCGAATGGTATATGTCACTCGGCCCTCCGGGCCTCCGTTAAAAAGTCGGTTTTCAGAGCAATTGCAATACCTTTCTATTGAGAAAGGCAAAAAGGTGCGAAATCGGCAAAGTCCCAAAAAGTCGATTTTTATAAAAAAAATTTTTTCGAGATAACATAAAATCTCGACGTTTCATGCATTTTAAAGATGTTTGGCATCAAAAATACAAATTCGATTTCTGAAATTTCATGGGGTCCCCCCTTTGAAAAAAATTTTGAGTTCCGGCTTATATGGGAATTTCATGTGTGACCGGACCGTTCAGTCTATATTTCCGGAACCATACAAGCGATCCGTGCGAAATTTTACAAACATCTGTGGGGATAATATAGCTATCATTTGGGACTAAGTTTGTGAAAATCGGCCCAACCATTTCCGAGAAACTGATATGAGTTTGCTAGTTATGAAAGATGGCCGCTTTTCCCGGGCACTTCCGGAACCGTCTATGGTGGTCAATGTAGTCAACGAAAGTTTGTTTGGCCGTCGGTGACCTAGAACTGCAAAGTTAAGTTATTTGAGAGACATTTTAGCGAAATTTTTACCTTTTTTGCTTCCATCGGGGTATCGGTTTGAATCACAATTTGCTATGTGATCGCACGCCACAACCCGTAACTCCGGAACCGGAAGTCGGTTGGGGATAAAATTTAATAGCCATTTACGGGGACGCAATACCTTTCATTTGAGGTCAAGTTTGGTCGAATCGGTCTAGCCATCTCCGAGAAACCGATGTGACTGTTACTCTGAATTTGGATACTTCCGCCGGGGCTTCCGGAACCGATGATGGTGGCCAATGTGACCAAAGAGACTTTGAATGGCTGTTAATGACCTAGTACTACAAATCGAAGCAGTTGTGGTCACATTTTGGAAAAATTTTCACCATTATACATTCATTGCAGAATTTCTTAAAATCGACGTTTTCTGCGTGATCGTACTCATCACCCTGTAATTCCGGAACCGGAAGTCGGATCCATTAGAAATTCAATAGCAGCCTATGGGAACGTTGCACCTTTCATTTGGGACTAAGTTTGTAAAAATCGGTTCATCCATCTCTGAGAAAAGTGAGTGAGATTGTGTTCGCGTACACACACACAGACGCACATACACACACACATACATACACACACATACATACACACACACAGACATTTGCCGAACTCGACGAACTGAATCGAATGGTATATGTCACTCGGCCCTCCGGGCCTCCGTTAAAAAGTCGGTTTTCAGAGCAATTGCAATACCTTTCTATTGAGAAAGGCAAAAAGGTGCGAAATCGGCAAAGTCCCAAAAAGTCGATTTTTATAAAAAAAAAAATTTCGAGATAACATAAAATCTCGACGTTTCATGCATTTTAAAGATGTTTGGCATCGAAAATACAAATTCGATTTCTGAAATTTCATGGGGTCCCCCCTTTGAAAAAAATTTTGAGTTCCGGCTTATATGGGAATTTCATGTGTGACCGGACCGTTCAGTCTATATTTCCGGAACCATACAAGCGATCCGTGCGAAATTTTACAGACATCTGTGGGGATAATATAGCTATCATTTGGGACTAAGTTTGTGAAAATCGGCCCAACCATTTCCGAGAAACTGATATGAGTTTGCTAGTTATGAAAGATGGCCGCTTTTCCCGGGCACTTCCGGAACCGTCTATGGTGGTCAATGTAGTCAACGAAAGTTTGTTTGGCCGTCGGTGACCTAGAACTGCAAAGTTAAGTTATTTGAGAGACATTTTAGCGAAATTTTTACCTTTTTTGCTTCCATCGGGGTATCGGTTTGAATCACAATTTGCTATGTGATCGCACGCCACAACCCGTAACTCCGGAACCGGAAGTCGGTTGGGGATAAAATTTAATAGCCATTTACGGGGACGCAACATCTTTCATTTGAGACTAAGTTTGGTTGATTCGGTCTAGCCACCTCCGAGAAACCGATGTGACTGTTAGTCTGAATTTGGATACTTCCGCCGGGGCTTCCGGAACCGATGATGGTGGCCAATGTGACCAAAGAGACTTTGAATGGCTGTTAATGACCTAGTACTACAAATCGAAGCAGTTGTGGTCACATTTTGGAAAAAATTTCACCATTATACATTCATTGCAGAATTTCTTAAAATCGACATTTTCTGCGTGATCGTACTCATCACCCTGTAATTCCGGAACCGGAAGTCGGATCCATTAGAAATTCAATAGCAGCCTATGGGAACGTTGCACCTTTCATTTGGGACTAAGTTTGTAAAAATCGGTTCATCCATCTCTGAGAAAAGTGAGTGAGATTGTGTTCGCGTACACACACACAGACGCACATACACACACACATACATACACACACACATACATACACACACACAGACATTTGCCGAACTCGACGAACTGAATCGAATGGTATATGTCACTCGGCCCTCCGGGCCTCCGTTAAAAAGTCGGTTTTCAGAGCAATTGCAATACCTTTCTATTGAGAAAGGCAAAAAGGTGCAAAATCGGCAAAGTCCCAAAAAGTCGATTTCCAAAAAAAAAAAAAAAATCGTGATAACATAAAATCTCGACGTTTCATGCATTTTAAAGATGTTTGGCATCAAAAATACGAATTCGATTTCTGAAATTTCATGGGGTCCCCCCTTTGAAAAAAATTTTGAGTTCCGGCTTATATGGGAATTTCATGTGTGACCGGACCGTTCAGTCTATATTTCCGGAACCATACAAGCGATCCGTGCGAAATTTTACAGACATCTGTGGGGATAATATAGCTATCATTTGGGACTAAGTTTGTGAAAATCGGCCCAACCATTTCCGAGAAACTGATATGAGTTTGCTAGTTATGAAAGATGGCCGCTTTTCCCGGGCACTTCCGGAACCGTCTATGGTGGTCAATGTAGTCAACGAAAGTTTGTTTGGCCGTCGGTGACCTAGAACTGCAAAGTTAAATTATTTGAGAGACATTTTAGCGAAATTTTTACCTTTTTTGCTTCCATCGGGGTATCGGTTTGAATCACAATTTGCTATGTGATCGCACGCCACAACCCGTAACTCCGGAACCGGAAGTCGGTTGGGGATAAAATTTAATAGCCATTTACGGGGACGCAATACCTTTCATTTGAGGTCAAGTTTGGTCGAATCGGTCTAGCCATCTCCGAGAAACCGATGTGACTGTTACTCTGAATTTGGATACTTCCGCCGGGGCTTCCGGAACCGATGATGGTGGCCAATGTGACCAAAGAGACTTTGAATGGCTGTTAATGACCTAGTACTACAAATCGAAGCAGTTGTGGTCACATTTTGGAAAAATTTTCACCATTATACATTCATTGCAGAATTTCTTAAAATCGACGTTTTCTGCGTGATCGTACTCATCACCCTGTAATTCCGGAACCGGAAGTCGGATCCATTAGAAATTCAATAGCAGCCTATGGGAACGTTGCACCTTTCATTTGGGACTAAGTTTGTAAAAATCGGTTCATCCATCTCTGAGAAAAGTGAGTGAGATTGTGTTCGCGTACACACACACAGACGCACATACACACACACATACATACACACACACATACATACACACACACAGACATTTGCCGAACTCGACGAACTGAATCGAATGGTATATGTCACTCGGCCCTCCGGGCCTCCGTTAAAAAGTCGGTTTTCAGAGCAATTGCAATACCTTTCTATTGAGAAAGGCAAAAAGGTGCGAAATCGGCAAAGTCCCAAAAAGTCGATTTTTATAAAAAAAAATTTTCGAGATAACATAAAATCTCGACGTTTCATGCATTTTAAAGATGTTTGGCATCAAAAATACAAATTCGATTTCTGAAATTTCATGGGGTCCCCCCTTTGAAAAAAATGTTGAGTTCCGGCTTATATGGGAATTTCATGTGTGACCGGACCGTTCAGTCTATATTTCCGGAACCATACAAGCGATCCGTGCGAAATTTTACAGACATCTGTGGGGATAATATAGCTATCATTTGGAACTAAGTTTGTGAAAATCGGCCCAACCATTTCCGAGAAACTGATATGAGTTTGCTAGTTATGAAAGATGGCCGCTTTTCCCGGGCACTTCCGGAACCGTCTATGGTGGTCAATGTAGTCAACGAAAGTTTGTTTGGCCGTCGGTGACCTAGAACTGCAAAGTTAAGTTATTTGAGAGACATTTTAGCGAAATTTTTACCTTTTTTGCTTCCATCGGGGTATCGGTTTGAATCACAATTTGCTATGTGATCGCACGCCACAACCCGTAACTCCGGAACCGGAAGTCGGTTGGGGATAAAATTTAATAGCCATTTACGGGGACGCAATACCTTTCATTTGAGGTCAAGTTTGGTCGAATCGGTCTAGCCATCTCCGAGAAACCGATGTGACTGTTACTCTGAATTTGGATACTTCCGCCGGGGCTTCCGGAACCGATGATGGTGGCCAATGTGACCAAAGAGACTTTGAATGGCTGTTAATGACCTAGTACTACAAATCGAAGCAGTTGTGGTCACATTTTGGAAAAAATTTCACCATTATACATTCATTGCAGAATTTCTTAAAATCGACGTTTTCTGCGTGATCGTACTCATCACCCTGTAATTCCGGAACCGGAAGTCGGATCCATTAGAAATTCAATAGCAGCCTATGGGAACGTTGCACCTTTCATTTGGGACTAAGTTTGTAAAAATCGGTTCATCCATCTCTGAGAAAAGTGAGTGAGATTGTGTTCGCGTACACACACACAGACGCACATACACACACACATACATACACACACATACATACACACACACACAGACATTTGCCGAACTCGACGAACTGAATCGAATGGTATATGTCACTCGGCCCTCCGGGCCTCCGTTAAAAAGTCGGTTTTCAGAGCAATTGCAATACCTTTCTATTGAGAAAGGCAAAAAGGTGCGAAATCGGCAAAGTCCCAAAAAGTCGATTTTTATAAAAAAAAAAATTTCGAGATAACATAAAATCTCGACGTTTCATGCATTTTAAAGATGTTTGGCATCGAAAATACAAATTCGATTTCTGAAATTTCATGGGGTCCCCCCTTTGAAAAAAATTTTGAGTTCCGGCTTATATGGGAATTTCATGTGTGACCGGACCGTTCAGTCTATATTTCCGGAACCATACAAGCGATCCGTGCGAAATTTTACAGACATCTGTGGGGATAATATAGCTATCATTTGGGACTAAGTTTGTGAAAATCGGCCCAACCATTTCCGAGAAACTGATATGAGTTTGCTAGTTATGAAAGATGGCCGCTTTTCCCGGGCACTTCCGGAACCGTCTATGGTGGTCAATGTAGTCAACGAAAGTTTGTTTGGCCGTCGGTGACCTAGAACTGCAAAGTTAAGTTATTTGAGAGACATTTTAGCGAAATTTTTACCTTTTTTGCTTCCATCGGGGTATCGGTTTGAATCACAATTTGCTATGTGATCGCACGCCACAACCCGTAACTCCGGAACCGGAAGTCGGTTGGGGATAAAATTTAATAGCCATTTACGGGGACGCAACATCTTTCATTTGAGACTAAGTTTGGTTGATTCGGTCTAGCCACCTCCGAGAAACCGATGTGACTGTTAGTCTGAATTTGGATACTTCCGCCGGGGCTTCCGGAACCGATGATGGTGGCCAATGTGACCAAAGAGACTTTGAATGGCTGTTAATGACCTAGTACTACAAATCGAAGCAGTTGTGGTCACATTTTGGAAAAAATTTCACCATTATACATTCATTGCAGAATTTCTTAAAATCGACATTTTCTGCGTGATCGTACTCATCACCCTGTAATTCCGGAACCGGAAGTCGGATCCATTAGAAATTCAATAGCAGCCTATGGGAACGTTGCACCTTTCATTTGGGACTAAGTTTGTAAAAATCGGTTCATCCATCTCTGAGAAAAGTGAGTGAGATTGTGTTCGCGTACACACACACAGACGCACATACACACACACATACATACACACACACATACATACACACACACAGACATTTGCCGAACTCGACGAACTGAATCGAATGGTATATGTCACTCGGCCCTCCGGGCCTCCGTTAAAAAGTCGGTTTTCAGAGCAATTGCAATACCTTTCTATTGAGAAAGGCAAAAAGGTGCAAAATCGGCAGTCCCAAAAAGTCGATTTCCAAAAAAAAAAAAAAATCGTGATAACATAAAATCTCGACGTTTCATGCATTTTAAAGATGTTTGGCATCGAAAATACGAATTCGATTTCTGAAATTTCATGGGGTCCCCCCTTTGAAAAAAATGTTGAGTTCCGGCTTATATGGGAATTTCATGTGTGACCGGACCGTTCAGTCTATATTTCCGGAACCATACAAGCGATCCGTGCGAAATTTTACAGACATCTGTGGGGATAATATAGCTATCATTTGGGACTAAGTTTGTGAAAATCGGCCCAACCATTTCCGAGAAACTGATATGAGTTTGCTAGTTATGAAAGATGGCCGCTTTTCCCGGGCACTTCCGGAACCGTCTATGGTGGTCAATGTAGTCAACGAAAGTTTGTTTGGCCGTCGGTGACCTAGAACTGCAAAGTTAAATTATTTGAGAGACATTTTAGCGAAATTTTTACCTTTTTTGCTTCCATCGGGGTATCGGTTTGAATCACAATTTGCTATGTGATCGCACGCCACAACCCGTAACTCCGGAACCGGAAGTCGGTTGGGGATAAAATTTAATAGCCATTTACGGGGACGCAATACCTTTCATTTGAGGTCAAGTTTGGTCGAATCGGTCTAGCCATCTCCGAGAAACCGATGTGACTGTTACTCTGAATTTGGATACTTCCGCCGGGGCTTCCGGAACCGATGATGGTGGCCAATGTGACCAAAGAGACTTTGAATGGCTGTTAATGACCTAGTACTACAAATCGAAGCAGTTGTGGTCACATTTTGGAAAAATTTTCACCATTATACATTCATTGCAGAATTTCTTAAAATCGACGTTTTCTGCGTGATCGTACTCATCACCCTGTAATTCCGGAACCGGAAGTCGGATCCATTAGAAATTCAATAGCAGCCTATGGGAACGTTGCACCTTTCATTTGGGACTAAGTTTGTAAAAATCGGTTCATCCATCTCTGAGAAAAGTGAGTGAGATTGTGTTCGCGTACACACACACAGACGCACATACACACACACATACATACACACACACAGACATTTGCCGAACTCGACGAACTGAATCGAATGGTATATGTCACTCGGCCCTCCGGGCCTCCGTTAAAAAGTCGGTTTTCAGAGCAATTGCAATACCTTTCTATTGAGAAAGGCAAAAAGGTGCGAAATCGGCAAAGTCCCAAAAAGTCGATTTTTATAAAAAAAATTTTTCGAGATAACATAAAATCTCGACGTTTCATGCATTTTAAAGATGTTTGGCATCAAAAATACAAATTCGATTTCTGAAATTTCATGGGGTCCCCCCTTTGAAAAAAATGTTGAGTTCCGGCTTATATGGGAATTTCATGTGTGACCGGACCGTTCAGTCTATATTTCCGGAACCATACAAGCGATCCGTGCGAAATTTTACAGACATCTGTGGGGATAATATAGCTATCATTTGGAACTAAGCTTGTGAAAATCGGCCCAACCATTTCCGAGAAACTGATATGAGTTTGCTAGTTATGAAAGATGGCCGCTTTTCCCGGGCACTTCCGGAACCGTCTATGGTGGTCAATGTAGTCAACGAAAGTTTGTTTGGCCGTCGGTGACCTAGAACTGCAAAGTTAAGTTATTTGAGAGACATTTTAGCGAAATTTTTACCTTTTTTGCTTCCATCGGGGTATCGGTTTGAATCACAATTTGCTATGTGATCACACGCCACAACCCGTAACTCCGGAACCGGAAGTCGGTTGGGGATAAAATTTAATAGCCATTTACGGGGACGCAACATCTTTCATTTGAGACTAAGTTTGGTTGATTCGGTCTAGCCACCTCCGAGAAACCGATGTGACTGTTAGTCTGAATTTGGATACTTCCGCCGGGGCTTCCGGAACCGATGATGGTGGCCAATGTGACCAAAGAGACTTTGAATGGCTGTTAATGACCTAGTACTACAAATCGAAGCAGTTGTGGTCACATTTTGGAAAAATTTTCACCATTATACATTCATTGCAGAATTTCTTAAAATCGACATTTTCTGCGTGATCGTACTCATCACCCTGTAATTCCGGAACCGGAAGTCGGATCCATTAGAAATTCAATAGCAGCCTATGGGAACGTTGCACCTTTCATTTGGGACTAAGTTTGTAAAAATCGGTTCATCCATCTCTGAGAAAAGTGAGTGAGATTGTGTTCGCGTACACACACAGACGCACATACACACACACATACATACACACACACATACATACACACACACAGACATTTGCCGAACTCGACGAACTGAATCGAATGGTATATGTCACTCGGCCCTCCGGGCCTCCGTTAAAAAGTCGGTTTTCAGAGCAATTGCAATACCTTTCTATTGAGAAAGGCAAAAAGGTGCGAAATCGGCAAAGTCCCAAAAAGTCGATTTTTATAAAAAAAATTTTTTCGAGATAACATAAAATCTCGACGTTTCATGCATTTTAAAGATGTTTGGCATCAAAAATACAAATTCGATTTCTGAAATTTCATGGGGTCCCCCCTTTGAAAAAAATGTTGAGTTCCGGCTTATATGGGAATTTCATGTGTGACCGGACCGTTCAGTCTATATTTCCGGAACCATACAAGCGATCCGTGCGAAATTTTACAGACATCTGTGGGGATAATATAGCTATCATTTGGGACTAAGTTTGTGAAAATCGGCCCAACCATTTCCGAGAAACTGATATGAGTTTGCTAGTTATGAAAGATGGCCGCTTTTCCCGGGCACTTCCGGAACCGTCTATGGTGGTCAATGTAGTCAACGAAAGTTTGTTTGGCCGTCGGTGACCTAGAACTGCAAAGTTAAGTTATTTGAGAGACATTTTAGCGAAATTTTTACCTTTTTTGCTTCCATCGGGGTATCGGTTTGAATCACAATTTGCTATGTGATCGCACGCCACAACCCGTAACTCCGGAACCGGAAGTCGGTTGGGGATAAAATTTAATAGCCATTTACGGGGACGCAATACCTTTCATTTGAGGTCAAGTTTGGTCGAATCGGTCTAGCCATCTCCGAGAAACCGATGTGACTGTTACTCTGAATTTGGATACTTCCGCCGGGGCTTCCGGAACCGATGATGGTGGCCAATGTGACCAAAGAGACTTTGAATGGCTGTTAATGACCTAGTACTACAAATCGAAGCAGTTGTGGTCACATTTTGGAAAAAATTTCACCATTATACATTCATTGCAGAATTTCTTAAAATCGACGTTTTCTGCGTGATCGTACTCATCACCCTGTAATTCCGGAACCGGAAGTCGGATCCATTAGAAATTCAATAGCAGCCTATGGGAACGTTGCACCTTTCATTTGGGACTAAGTTTGTAAAAATCGGTTCATCCATCTCTGAGAAAAGTGAGTGAGATTGTGTTCGCGTACACACACACAGACGCACATACACACACACATACATACACACACACATACATACACACACACACAGACATTTGCCGAACTCGACGAACTGAATCGAATGGTATATGTCACTCGGCCCTCCGGGCCTCCGTTAAAAAGTCGGTTTTCAGAGCAATTGCAATACCTTTCTATTGAGAAAGGCAAAAAGGTGCGAAATCGGCAAAGTCCCAAAAAGTCGATTTTTATAAAAAAAAAATTTCGAGATAACATAAAATCTCGACGTTTCATGCATTTTAAAGATGTTTGGCATCGAAAATACAAATTCGATTTCTGAAATTTCATGGGGTCCCCCCTTTGAAAAAAATTTTGAGTTCCGGCTTATATGGGAATTTCATGTGTGACCGGACCGTTCAGTCTATATTTCCGGAACCATACAAGCGATCCGTGCGAAATTTTACAGACATCTGTGGGGATAATATAGCTATCATTTGGGACTAAGTTTGTGAAAATCGGCCCAACCATTTCCGAGAAACTGATATGAGTTTGCTAGTTATGAAAGATGGCCGCTTTTCCCGGGCACTTCCGGAACCGTCTATGGTGGTCAATGTAGTCAACGAAAGTTTGTTTGGCCGTCGGTGACCTAGAACTGCAAAGTTAAGTTATTTGAGAGACATTTTAGCGAAATTTTTACCTTTTTTGCTTCCATCGGGGTATCGGTTTGAATCACAATTTGCTATGTGATCGCACGCCACAACCCGTAACTCCGGAACCGGAAGTCGGTTGGGGATAAAATTTAATAGCCATTTACGGGGACGCAACATCTTTCATTTGAGACTAAGTTTGGTTGATTCGGTCTAGCCACCTCCGAGAAACCGATGTGACTGTTAGTCTGAATTTGGATACTTCCGCCGGGGCTTCCGGAACCGATGATGGTGGCCAATGTGACCAAAGAGACTTTGAATGGCTGTTAATGACCTAGTACTACAAATCGAAGCAGTTGTGGTCACATTTTGGAAAAATTTTCACCATTATACATTCATTGCAGAATTTCTTAAAATCGACATTTTCTGCGTGATCGTACTCATCACCCTGTAATTCCGGAACCGGAAGTCGGATCCATTAGAAATTCAATAGCAGCCTATGGGAACGTTGCACCTTTCATTTGGGACTAAGTTTGTAAAAATCGGTTCATCCATCTCTGAGAAAAGTGAGTGAGATTGTGTTCGCGTACACACACACAGACGCACATACACACACACATACATACACACACACATACATACACACACACAGACATTTGCCGAACTCGACGAACTGAATCGAATGGAATATGTCACTCGGCCCTCCGGGCCTCCGTTAAAAAGTCGGTTTTCAGAGCAATTGCAATACCTTTCTATTGAGAAAGGCAAAAAGGTGCAAAATCGGCAAAGTCCCAAAAAGTCGATTTCCAAAAAAAAAAAAAATCGTGATAACATAAAATCTCGACGTTTCATGCATTTTAAAGATGTTTGGCATCAAAAATACGAATTCGATTTCTGAAATTTCATGGGGTCCCCCCTTTGAAAAAAATTTTGAGTTCCGGCTTATATGGGAATTTCATGTGTGACCGGACCGTTCAGTCTATATTTCCGGAACCATACAAGCGATCCGTGCGAAATTTTACAGACATCTGTGGGGATAATATAGCTATCATTTGGGACTAAGTTTGTGAAAATCGGCCCAACCATTTCCGAGAAACTGATATGAGTTTGCTAGTTATGAAAGATGG
Organism: Topomyia yanbarensis; assembly: GCF_030247195.1. Lineage (NCBI taxonomy): Eukaryota > Metazoa > Arthropoda > Insecta > Diptera > Culicidae > Topomyia > Topomyia yanbarensis. The sequence continues at coordinate 11,507 of NW_026683311.1, read as the reverse complement.
CCGCTTTTCCCGGGCACTTCCGGAACCGTCTATGGTGGTCAATGTAGTCAACGAAAGTTTGTTTGGCCGTCGGTGACCTAGAACTGCAAAGTTAAGTTATTTGAGAGACATTTTAGCGAAATTTTTACCTTTTTTGCTTCCATCGGGGTATCGGTTTGAATCACAATTTGCTATGTGATCGCACGCCACAACCCGTAACTCCGGAACCGGAAGTCGGTTGGGGATAAAATTTAATAGCCATTTACGGGGACGCAATACCTTTCATTTGAGGTCAAGTTTGGTCGAATCGGTCTAGCCATCTCCGAGAAACCGATGTGACTGTTACTCTGAATTTGGATACTTCCGCCGGGGCTTCCGGAACCGATGATGGTGGCCAATGTGACCAAAGAGACTTTGAATGGCTGTTAATGACCTAGTACTACAAATCGAAGCAGTTGTGGTCACATTTTGGAAAAATTTTCACCATTATACATTCATTGCAGAATTTCTTAAAATCGACGTTTTCTGCGTGATCGTACTCATCACCCTGTAATTCCGGAACCGGAAGTCGGATCCATTAGAAATTCAATAGCAGCCTATGGGAACGTTGCACCTTTCATTTGGGACTAAGTTTGTAAAAATCGGTTCATCCATCTCTGAGAAAAGTGAGTGAGATTGTGTTCGCGTACACACACACAGACGCACATACACACACACATACATACACACACACATACATACACACACACACAGACATTTGCCGAACTCGACGAACTGAATCGAATGGTATATGTCACTCGGCCCTCCGGGCCTCCGTTAAAAAGTCGGTTTTCAGAGCAATTGCAATACCTTTCTATTGAGAAAGGCAAAAAGGTGCGAAATCGGCAAAGTCCCAAAAAGTCGATTTTTATAAAAAAAATTTTTCGAGATAACATAAAATCTCGACGTTTCATGCATTTTAAAGATGTTTGGCATCAAAAATACAAATTCGATTTCTGAAATTTCATGGGGTCCCCCCTTTGAAAAAAATGTTGAGTTCCGGCTTATATGGGAATTTCATGTGTGACCGGACCGTTCAGTCTATATTTCCGGAACCATACAAGCGATCCGTGCGAAATTTTACAGACATCTGTGGGGATAATATAGCTATCATTTGGAACTAAGTTTGTGAAAATCGGCCCAACCATTTCCGAGAAACTGATATGAGTTTGCTAGTTATGAAAGATGGCCGCTTTTCCCGGGCACTTCCGGAACCGTCTATGGTGGTCAATGTAGTCAACGAAAGTTTGTTTGGCCGTCGGTGACCTAGAACTGCAAAGTTAAGTTATTTGAGAGACATTTTAGCGAAATTTTTACCTTTTTTACTTCCATCGGGGTATCGGTTTGAATCACAATTTGCTATGTGATCACACGCCACAACCCGTAACTCCGGAACCGGAAGTCGGTTGGGGATAAAATTTAATAGCCATTTACGGGGACGCAACATCTTTCATTTGAGATTAAGTTTGGTTGATTCGGTCTAGCCACCTCCGAGAAACCGATGTGACTGTTAGTCTGAATTTGGATACTTCCGCCGGGGCTTCCGGAACCGATGATGGTGGCCAATGTGACCAAAGAGACTTTGAATGGCTGTTAATGACCTAGTACTACAAATCGAAGCAGTTGTGGTCACATTTTGGAAAAATTTTCACCATTATACATTCATTGCAGAATTTCTTAAAATCGACATTTTCTGCGTGATCGTACTCATCACCCTGTAATTCCGGAACCGGAAGTCGGATCCATTAGAAATTCAATAGCAGCCTATGGGAACGTTGCACCTTTCATTTGGGACTAAGTTTGTAAAAATCGGTTCATCCATCTCTGAGAAAAGTGAGTGAGATTGTGTTCGCGTACACACACACAGACGCACATACACACACACATACATACACACACATACATACACACACACAGACATTTGCCGAACTCGACGAACTGAATCGAATGGTATATGTCACTCGGCCCTCCGGGCCTCCGTTAAAAAGTCGGTTTTCAGAGCAATTGCAATACCTTTCTATTGAGAAAGGCAAAAAGGTGCGAAATCGGCAAAGTCCCAAAAAGTCGATTTTTATTAAAAAAAAAAATTTCGAGATAACATAAAATCTCGACGTTTCATGCATTTTAAAGATGTTTGGCATCGAAAATACAAATTCGATTTCTGAAATTTCATGGGGTCCCCCCTTTGAAAAAAATTTTGAGTTCCGGCTTATATGGGAATTTCATGTGTGACCGGACCGTTCAGTCTATATTTCCGGAACCATACAAGCGATCCGTGCGAAATTTTACAGACATCTGTGGGGATAATATAGCTATCATTTGGGACTAAGTTTGTGAAAATCGGCCCAACCATTTCCGAGAAACTGATATGAGTTTGCTAGTTATGAAAGATGGCCGCTTTTCCCGGGCACTTCCGGAACCGTCTATGGTGGTCAATGTAGTCAACGAAAGTTTGTTTGGCCGTCGGTGACCTAGAACTGCAAAGTTAAGTTATTTGAGAGACATTTTAGCGAAATTTTTACCTTTTTTGCTTCCATCGGGGTATCGGTTTGAATCACAATTTGCTATGTGATCGCACGCCACAACCCGTAACTCCGGAACCGGAAGTCGGTTGGGGATAAAATTTAATAGCCATTTACGGGGACGCAACATCTTTCATTTGAGACTAAGTTTGGTTGATTCGGTCTAGCCACCTCCGAGAAACCGATGTGACTGTTAGTCTGAATTTGGATACTTCCGCCGGGGCTTCCGGAACCGATGATGGTGGCCAATGTGACCAAAGAGACTTTGAATGGCTGTTAATGACCTAGTACTACAAATCGAAGCAGTTGTGGTCACATTTTGGAAAAATTTTCACCATTATACATTCATTGCAGAATTTCTTAAAATCGACATTTTCTGCGTGATCGTACTCATCACCCTGTAATTCCGGAACCGGAAGTCGGATCCATTAGAAATTCAATAGCAGCCTATGGGAACGTTGCACCTTTCATTTGGGACTAAGTTTGTAAAAATCGGTTCATCCATCTCTGAGAAAAGTGAGTGAGATTGTGTTCGCGTACACACACACAGACGCACATACACACACACATACATACACACACACATACATACACACACACAGACATTTGCCGAACTCGACGAACTGAATCGAATGGTATATGTCACTCGGCCCTCCGGGCCTCCGTTAAAAAGTCGGTTTTCAGAGCAATTGCAATACCTTTCTATTGAGAAAGGCAAAAAGGTGCAAAATCGGCAAAGTCCCAAAAAGTCGATTTTTATAAAAAAAAAAAATTTCGAGATAACATAAAATCTCGACGTTTCATGCATTTTAAAGATGTTTGGCATCGAAAATACAAATTCGATTTCTGAAATTTCATGGGGTCCCCCCTTTGAAAAAAATTTTGAGTTCCGGCTTATATGGGAATTTCATGTGTGACCGGACCGTTCAGTCTATATTTCCGGAACCATACAAGCGATCCGTGCGAAATTTTACAGACATCTGTGGGGATAATATAGCTATCATTTGGGACTAAGTTTGTGAAAATCGGCCCAACCATTTCCGAGAAACTGATATGAGTTTGCTAGTTATGAAAGATGGCCGCTTTTCCCGGGCACTTCCGGAACCGTCTATGGTGGTCAATGTAGTCAACGAAAGTTTGTTTGGCCGTCGGTGACCTAGAACTGCAAAGTTAAGTTATTTGAGAGACATTTTAGCGAATTTTTTACCTTTTTTGCTTCCATCGGGGTATCGGTTTGAATCACAATTTGCTATGTGATCGCACGCCACAACCACGTAACTCCGGAACCGGAAGTCGGTTGTGGATAAAATTTAATAGCCATTTACGGGGACGCAATACCTTTCATTTGAGGTCAAGTTTGGTCGAATCGGTCTAGCCATCTCCGAGAAACCGATGTGACTGTTACTCTGAATTTGGATGCTTCCGCCGGGGCTTCCGGAACCGATGATGGTGGCCAATGTGACCAAAGAGACTTTGAATGGCTGTTAATGACCTAGTACTACAAATCGAAGCAGTTGTGGTCACATTTTGGAAAAATTTTCACCATTATACATTCATTGCAGAATTTCTTAAAATCGACGTTTTCTGCGTGATCGTACTCATCACCCTGTAATTCCGGAACCGGAAGTCGGATCCATTAGAAATTCAATAGCAGCCTATGGGAACGTTGCACCTTTCATTTGGGACTAAGTTTGTAAAAATCGGTTCATCCATCTCTGAGAAAAGTGAGTGAGATTGTGTTCGCGTACACACACACAGACGCACATACACACACACATACATACACACACACATACATACACACACACAGACATTTGCCGAACTCGACGAACTGAATCGAATGGTATATGTCACTCGGCCCTCCGGGCCTCCGTTAAAAAGTCGGTTTTCAGAGCAATTGCAATACCTTTCTATTGAGAAAGGCAAAAAGGTGCAAAATCGGCAGTCCCAAAAAGTCGATTTCCAAAAAAAAAAAAAAATCGTGATAACATAAAATCTCGACGTTTCATGCATTTTAAAGATGTTTGGCATCAAAAATACGAATTCGATTTCTGAAATTTCATGGGGTCCCCCCTTTGAAAAAAATTTTGAGTTCCGGCTTATATGGGAATTTCATGTGTGACCGGACCGTTCAGTCTATATTTCCGGAACCATACAAGCGGTCCGTGCGAAATGTTACAGACATCTGTGGGGATAATATAGCTATCATTTGGGACTAAGTTTGTGAAAATCGGCCCAACCATTTCCGAGAAACTGATATGAGTTTGCTAGTTATGAAAGATGGCCGCTTTTCCCGGGCACTTCCGGAACCGTCTATGGTGGTCAATGTAGTCAACGAAAGTTTGTTTGGCCGTCGGTGACCTAGAACTGCAAAGTTAAGTTATTTGAGAGACATTTTAGCGAAATTTTTACCTTTTTTGCTTCCATCGGGGTATCGGTTTGAATCACAATTTGCTATGTGATCGCACGCCACAACCCGTAACTCCGGAACCGGAAGTCGGTTGGGGATAAAATTTAATAGCCATTTACGGGGACGCAACATCTTTCATTTGAGACTAAGTTTGGTTGATTCGGTCTAGCCACCTCCGAGAAACCGATGTGACTGTTAGTCTGAATTTGGATACTTCCGCCGGGGCTTCCGGAACCGATGATGGTGGCCAATGTGACCAAAGAGACTTTGAATGGCTGTTAATGACCTAGTACTACAAATCGAAGCAGTTGTGGTCACATTTTGGAAAAATTTTCACCATTATACATTCATTGCAGAATTTCTTAAAATCGACATTTTCTGCGTGATCGTACTCATCACCCTGTAATTCTGGAACCGGAAGTCGGATCCATTAGAAATTCAATAGCAGCCTATGGGAACGTTGCACCTTTCATTTGGGACTAAGTTTGTAAAAATCGGTTCATCCATCTCTGAGAAAAGTGAGTGAGATTGTGTTTGCGTACACACACACAGACGCACATACACACCAGAGTTAAAAATAATCGAAACTCATTTTTGACGGCTGAAAATGAATCTGATGCGACTCGCGGTGAATAGAAAAAATATTCATTCAAATATCCATGTTATTCATTCAGTTGAATATCGTACAATATATTCATTTCACTAATTATATAGGAAAATGTTTTCAAATGCCGGTAAAGCATATGAAACAACAATCATCATCGCTTACATTGTGCCGAGGCCTACTTTGATGCGTTTGATTCGTTACTGCACGCCCGCTTCGTGTAATAATCGGGGACGAATGAAAATCTGCATGGATGAAAGGGCGGTTTGTTCGTTTGACGTTTTCAGCTGCGTCACTGAATATTGAAAATGAATGCGGCTGAATAAGATCAATTTTCATTCGATGAATTTGAATATTTTTAACTCTGATACACACACACATACATACACACTAGACTGCCCAGAAAAATAATGAATTTTTGAAAACACAATCGGCCCACCCCTGAGTCGATTCCTAGTCCCACCAGGAGTACTTGCTCCAAATTTGAAGCAAATCGAACAAGTCTAGCTACCGGACCAACGTGCTTGAAGTTTGTATGGGATTTTTCGACAATTTATATGGAGAAAACCCTCTTGCTCACATTTTCGCCGCTAGGTGGCACTGTATACATCAGATTATCACCAAAAGTGAAACTTAAGAAGATAATTCTATTGTCTACAACTTTGTTGAAGACTGCAAAGCGATCCGACTCCAATAGGAAAAGTTATTAAACTTTTAACGAAGTGATGTCTGAGTCAGTTTTGCATGGGGCCTAGCAGTGCATGGTAGTGTATCAGTACTAGGTTCTAACACACTAAACATTTTTGTGGATTAATGGTTAGATTTAGCTGAATAGTATGTTCGGAATAATTGTAGTACATTATACGAGCTATGTTTTGGTTAGAAAATTTTAGTTCAATCTGTGACCGCATAGATGGCGCCATCACTAACTTTTCAACGGAGAGAGATAGAATATCGAAATGTTTGGAAGAATTACTGCAATATTCTTGTTCTACAACTTTGTAGAAGACACCTAATTTCTATCTCTCTTCGTTGAAAAGTTAGTGTTGGCGCCATCTATGCGGTCAAATGTGGAACTATAATTTTCTAACCAAAACATAACTCGTATTATGTACTACAATTCTTCCGAACATACTATTCAGCTAGATCTAACCATTATTCCATAAAAATGTTTAGTTTGTTAGAACCTAGTACTGATACACTACCATGCACTGCTAGGCCCCATGCAAAACTGACTCAGACATCACTTCGTTAAAAGTTTAATAACTTTTCCTATTGGAGTCGGATCGCTTTGCAGTCTTCAACAAAGTTGTAGATAATAAAATTATCTTCTTAAGTTTCACTTTTGGTGATAATCTGATGTATACAGTGCCACCTAGCGGCGAAAATGTGAGCAAGAGGGTTTTCTCCATATAAATTGTCGAAAAATCCCATACAAACTTCAAGCACGTTGGTCCGGTAGCTAGACTTGTTCGATTTGGCTCATATTTGGAGCAGACACTCCTGGTGGGGCTAGGAATCGACTCAGGGGTGGGCCGATGGGGGTCATTTTTTTTTCTGTCACTCTAATACACACACACATACATACACACACACAGACATTTGCCGAACTCGACGAACTGAATCGAATGGTATATGTCACTCGGCCCTCCGGGCCTCCGTTAAAAAGTCGGTTTTCAGAGCAATTGCAATACCTTTCTATTGAGAAAGGCAAAAAGGTGCGAAATCGGCAGTCCCAAAAAGTCGATTTTTATAAAAAAAAAATTTCGAGATAACATAAAATCTCGACGTTTCATGCATTTTAAAGATGTTTGGCATCAAAAATACAAATTCGATTTCTGAAATTTCATGGGGTCCCCCCTTTGAAAAAAATTTTGAGTTCCGGCTTATATGGGAATTTCATGTGTGACCGGACCGTTCAGTCTATATTTCCGGAACCATACAAGCGATCCGTGCGAAATGTTACAGACATCTGTGGGGATAATATAGCTATCATTTGGGACTAAGTTTGTGAAAATCGGCCCAACCATTTCCGAGAAACTGATATGAGTTTGCTAGTTATGAAAGATGGCCGCTTTTCCCGGGCACTTCCGGAACCGTCTATGGTGGTCAATGTAGTCAACGAAAGTTTGTTTGGCCGTCGGTGACCTAGAACTGCAAAGTTAAGTTATTTGAGAGACATTTTAGCGAAATTTTTACCTTTTTTGCTTCCATCGGGGTATCGGTTTGAATCACAATTTGCTATGTGATCGCACGCCACAACCCGTAACTCCGGAACCGGAAGTCGGTTGGGGATAAAATTTAATAGCCATTTACGGGGACGCAACATCTTTCATTTGAGACTAAGTTTGGTTGATTCGGTCTAGCCACCTCCGAGAAACCGATGTGACTGTTAGTCTGAATTTGGATACTTCCGCCGGGGCTTCCGGAACCGATGATGGTGGCCAATGTGACCAAAGAGACTTTGAATGGCTGTTAATGACCTAGTACTACAAATCGAAGCAGTTGTGGTCACATTTTGGAAAAATTTTCACCATTATACATTCATTGCAGAATTTCTTAAAATCGACATTTTCTGCGTGATCGTACTCATCACCCTGTAATTCCGGAACCGGAAGTCGGATCCATTAGAAATTCAATAGCAGCCTATGGGAACGTTGCACCTTTCATTTGGGACTAAGTTTGTAAAAATCGGTTCATCCATCTCTGAGAAAAGTGAGTGAGATTGTGTTCGCGTACACACACACAGACGCACATACACACACACATACATACACACACACATACATACACACACACAGACATTTGCCGAACTCGACGAACTGAATCGAATGGTATATGTCACTCGGCCCTCCGGGCCTCCGTTAAAAAGTCGGTTTTCAGAGCAATTGCAATACCTTTCTATTGAGAAAGGCAAAAAGGTGCAAAATCGGCAAAGTCCCAAAAAGTCGATTTTTATAAAAAAAAAAAATTTCGAGATAACATAAAATCTCGACGTTTCATGCATTTTAAAGATGTTTGGCATCGAAAATACAAATTCGATTTCTGAAATTTCATGGGGTCCCCCCTTTGAAAAAAATTTTGAGTTCCGGCTTATATGGGAATTTCATGTGTGACCGGACCGTTCAGTCTATATTTCCGGAACCATACAAGCGATCCGTGCGAAATTTTACAGACATCTGTGGGGATAATATAGCTATCATTTGGGACTAAGTTTGTGAAAATCGGCCCAACCATTTCCGAGAAACTGATATGAGTTTGCTAGTTATGAAAGATGGCCGCTTTTCCCGGGCACTTCCGGAACCGTCTATGGTGGTCAATGTAGTCAACGAAAGTTTGTTTGGCCGTCGGTGACCTAGAACTGCAAAGTTAAGTTATTTGAGAGACATTTTAGCGAAATTTTTACCTTTTTTGCTTCCATCGGGGTATCGGTTTGAATCACAATTTGCTATGTGATCGCACGCCACAACCACGTAACTCCGGAACCGGAAGTCGGTTGTGGATAAAATTTAATAGCCATTTACGGGGACGCAATACCTTTCATTTGAGGTCAAGTTTGGTCGAATCGGTCTAGCCATCTCCGAGAAACCGATGTGACTGTTACTCTGAATTTGGATGCTTCCGCCGGGGCTTCCGGAACCGATGATGGTGGCCAATGTGACCAAAGAGACTTTGAATGGCTGTTAATGACCTAGTACTACAAATCGAAGCAGTTGTGGTCACATTTTGGAAAAATTTTCACCATTATACATTCATTGCAGAATTTCTTAAAATCGACGTTTTCTGCGTGATCGTACTCATCACCCTGTAATTCCGGAACCGGAAGTCGGATCCATTAGAAATTCAATAGCAGCCTATGGGAACGTTGCACCTTTCATTTGGGACTAAGTTTGTAAAAATCGGTTCATCCATCTCTGAGAAAAGTGAGTGAGATTGTGTTCGCGTACACACACACAGACGCACATACACACACACATACATACACACACACATACATACACACACAGACATTTGCCGAACTCGACGAACTGAATCGAATGGTATATGTCACTCGGCCCTCCGGGCCTCCGTTAAAAAGTCGGTTTTCAGAGCAATTGCAATACCTTTCTATTGAGAAAGGCAAAAAGGTGCAAAATCGGCAAAGTCCCAAAAAGTCGATTTCCAAAAAAAAAAAAAAAATTCGTGATAACATAAAATCTCGACGTTTCATGCATTTTAAAGATGTTTGGCATCAAAAATACGAATTCGATTTCTGAAATTTCATGGGGTCCCCCCTTTGAAAAAAATTTTGAGTTCCGGCTTATATGGGAATTTCATGTGTGACCGGACCGTTCAGTCTATATTTCCGGAACCATACAAGCGGTCCGTGCGAAATGTTACAGACATCTGTGGGGATAATATAGCTATCATTTGGGACTAAGTTTGTGAAAATCGGCCCAACCATTTCCGAGAAACTGATATGAGTTTGCTAGTTATGAAAGATGGCCGCTTTTCCCGGGCACTTCCGGAACCGTCTATGGTGGTCAATGTAGTCAACGAAAGTTTGTTTGGCCGTCGGTGACCTAGAACTGCAAAGTTAAGTTATTTGAGAGACATTTTAGCGAAATTTTTACCTTTTTTGCTTCCATCGGGGTATCGGTTTGAATCACAATTTGCTATGTGATCGCACGCCACAACCCGTAACTCCGGAACCGGAAGTCGGTTGGGGATAAAATTTAATAGCCATTTACGGGGACGCAACATCTTTCATTTGAGACTAAGTTTGGTTGATTCGGTCTAGCCACCTCCGAGAAACCGATGTGACTGTTAGTCTGAATTTGGATACTTCCGCCGGGGCTTCCGGAACCGATGATGGTGGCCAATGTGACCAAAGAGACTTTGAATGGCTGTTAATGACCTAGTACTACAAATCGAAGCAGTTGTGGTCACATTTTGGAAAAATTTTCACCATTATACATTCATTGCAGAATTTCTTAAAATCGACATTTTCTGCGTGATCGTACTCATCACCCTGTAATTCCGGAACCGGAAGTCGGATCCATTAGAAATTCAATAGCAGCCTATGGGAACGTTGCACCTTTCATTTGGGACTAAGTTTGTAAAAATCGGTTCATCCATCTCTGAGAAAAGTGAGTGAGATTGTGTTCGCGTACACACACACAGACGCACATACACACACACATACATACACACTAGACTGCCCAGAAAAATAATGAATTTTTGAAAACACAATCGGCCCACCCCTGAGTCGATTCCTAGTCCCACCAGGAGTACTTGCTCCAAATTTGAAGCAAATCGAACAAGTCTAGCTACCGGACCAACGTGCTTGAAGTTTGTATGGGATTTTTCGACAATTTATATGGAGAAAACCCTCTTGCTCACATTTTCGCCGCTAGGTGGCACTGTATACATCAGATTATCACCAAAAGTGAAACTTAAGAAGATAATTCTATTGTCTACAACTTTGTTGAAGACTGCAAAGCGATCCGACTCCAATAGGAAAAGTTATTAAACTTTTAACGAAGTGATGTCTGAGTCAGTTTTGCATGGGGCCTAGCAGTGCATGGTAGTGTATCAGTACTAGGTTCTAACACACTAAACATTTTTGTGGATTAATGGTTAGATTTAGCTGAATAGTATGTTCGGAATAATTGTAGTACATTATACGAGCTATGTTTTGGTTAGAAAATTTTAGTTCAATCTGTGACCGCATAGATGGCGCCATCACTAACTTTTCAACGGAGAGAGATAGAATATCGAAATGTTTGGAAGAATTACTGCAATATTCTTGTTCTACAACTTTGTAGAAGACACCTAATTTCTATCTCTCTTCGTTGAAAAGTTAGTGTTGGCGCCATCTATGCGGTCAAATGTGGAACTATAATTTTCTAACCAAAACATAACTCGTATTATGTACTACAATTCTTCCGAACATACTATTCAGCTAGATCTA
>NW_026683310.1:0-98250 GCF_030247195.1 Topomyia yanbarensis | reverse complement strand
CACCCGAGGGAAAGTCGCACCACTGGTAGCGTGTCGGGCGTTCGTGAGTTTGTTTAGTTCCATTTTCTAGAAATCCTCTGTAAACTATGTTCCTGACCAATGATTTTCATTGGAATTTTTGTCAAACATAAAAAAAGAACTGTGTTATACTGTGTGCAGTCTATGAACTAAACCTTAGTATTCGAAAAGTTCTAATGCCACCCAAGTAGAAGTCACGAAAAATGATTTGAACTATCCAAATGAACAGAACTTTGATGTATTAGAACAAGCAGAAGGGCCTGTGTTGGGATTTAAAGTGAGAGAATCCAAAAAATGCATTATCATTATTATCACATTGATTGATGAAACACATAATACCCGTTGTTTGGGAATAAAACGAGAAACGATCGAAGTGATCAATCAATATTGCAAATGTCTCCTGGTTAGACCTTCGATCGGCGGTTCGGCTGATTTCCTCTTGCCCAGATTTTTAGCAAAGGAACACTACAGATTTTTATTTTTTTAACCCCGAACCAGCCTCGAAAATTTTGAAATAAACAATCCCGAACGCGACCCGAGTCCGAATATTTTTAATCTACAAAAACCCGAATTCAAAAATTCTGAAGTCGATCTGAGGCTTTTCAATCGATTGTGCTACATAGTCACCCAGAGGAAATGCTGTCCCTACTGGGGGCGAATTTACATAAGCTCTCAGCATGTTTCGCGTACAAACAGCGCGAAAAGAAACTGAAAAGTTCTCTTTGGGGACATTCTAAACACTCATACACAGAAATACTAAAGAGAGTCACATATATTACCGACTATGATAAACTCATATATTCTCCTAGATCAAAACAAAGAAGAGTGCGACTATGACGAACCCCAATTAGGGGATACCTCTTGCAGCGCCTAGAATCTTTAGAAAGAGGGAGAATTTTTCCTCACCGCTAGATTGCCCATAAAGGCCAAATGGTTTCGCTTGAGGAGCCATTAAAGATAACAGATCGAAGAAGCGATGCCTCAAAACCGAAGCAAATTGTTCCTGATCCTGGAAATTGAGATTAAGCAAGGAGTTTCTAGCAAGGGCATCATTATCCCAAAATTTCTCATCAATTCAACTAGAAATTCAACCTAGTGCTGGACTGATGAACTTCTCTGACGTCGTGAACTTGATATTTACATCTTTACACATTTCTGATCTTCTTAAAAGTCTTTTGATAACTTTCTCTCTATAGTGAGATTAGTGATTGGTAAAAGGGCCCCTCCTTGCTGCAATTTTATTCTTCGATAGCTAATTCATCGAACGAGGTCACGGATTTGATCACTGTTTTACAGTGGAATTGAAGATTCTGTTGTTCTTTTAATAAATCATTCGAAATGTGACACATCTGCATTATACGAAACATTCATCACTTCAGAAATAGACCCCAACTTTCATGATTTTAACCCTCCGGAAGTCGTTCTTATGGTCCACTGAACGAGCAGCCCCTGGTGTCCTAAGACAACTTCGCTAGATTTTCAGAGCAGCGTGCACACAGTGCACTAGCGCGACTTCCGGAAGGTTAATGTTATCCACTTGGATAGAGAAGATCCCTAGTTGGCCATCGACTGCTTTGTGATACTGTGGGAATGCTCCCCGCACCTAGGCTATTCTAAGGACATTTTAACTCCCACTCTGTATCGGCATAGAAGATCTACCGTGTCGTGTCTCTTCACCGTACCGCGAGCGAATCACCATTTTCAATTGTGGAGTTCTAATTTTTTATCATGCACCAATAACGCTCCTCGTTAGATCAAATCAAATACAATTTTGTTGAAAAATCTGCCGGATGCTGCTAAAAAGCGTTTGTAGGATTTACGCAACAAGTTCCTTGAGAGAAACATTGTCCCTAAAAACTGGTAGCATGTGAGATTGATCGCCATACTAAACGCGAGTAAACTAGCCTCTGATCACAACTCGTATCGGCCGATGGAAAAGCTATCCTGTATCCGGAAGTTGGCTTACTGTCGTTTTACTTTCTGCAAAGGCAGAGGGGCAAACGATTGCTTTGGGTTGCTTTCAGCAGAAGCTCGAATGTCTTATGCTATCAAAGAGCAGATGGCATCAGTGTTCTTGGATATTAGGGGTGATTTTGAGTCAGTTGAACATTCTTTCAGAGAGGCTACATAATCATATTCTTTTAAATATTTTTTCTAAACTTGTTATCTGAAAAAGACATGCATTTTTCACACGGTTATTCAACAACATTAATTTAGCTAAAAGAGGCTCACGTTTTTAGTTCCCTACTCTGCAATTTTTACGTGAATGACATTGATGAATGCCTGGTTAATTCATGCAAAGCAGGGTAATTTACGGAGGACGGAGTGGACTCTGTTACAGAACCCAATGTTAGCGATCTGCAAGGATCATTGCAAGATACTTTGGAAAATTTATATTCACCTGGGTATCGAATTCTGTCCGGAGTAAACTGAGCTAGTCGAATTATGTGCAACAGCGCAACTACAGCGTCTATTGATAGGTCAAACTATCACTTAGGTCAAATATCCCAGGGTCTGGTTCGGCTCTAAAAGTACCTGGAGATTAAACATTCGACACCTGAAACAGGAATGCCTGTTTTAGTTTACGTTGCAAAATTAGCTGCTATTCAGTATAGCCACAGATCATTATTTCATCGTTTCCGATAGTCTTAGTTCTGGAAAGTGCTTCCCGTTATTTCTGGGGGCAAATACAGGAGTCCTTGAGTGCTTTAGCTGAAAAGGCATACACACCTAGAAAAAATAATATAAATTTACGTCTCCTGACCCTGACATATACGAGCATCAAAAAAAAACTTAGTTTTACGTTTGATTTTAATTTTACATGACGTTTAATTTCGTAAATCATGTAATTTTACTCCACATACAGCGTTTGTTCTGAATGGTAGGAAGTGTAGTTTTACGTCATTGCGCATGTAAAGTATACGTTTCATGTAAAATTAAATGGAACACGGTAATGTTCCGTCATTTCGTAAATTACGGTTTGTTGATTTGTGTCATGTTTACAATTACGTCAACGATAAAATTCATATTTTTTTGGTGTGTACCTAAGCTGACCAACTCTGACGAAAAAATCCGTACACCATACCGCAACGAAGCGTAATCGTTCACCACGCTCAGGCAAACAGTTTGCAAAGCGTACGGATTTTTTCGTCAGAGTTGGTCAGCTACATGAGTTTGGGTCACTTCGCAGTGCTCCATTCCGCGGAACGAGAAATCTGATTCCTTAGTTGAGTTGTGCGCATTAGAAGGTAACATCTACGAAAGAGCAATCTTGTTCAATATTTTTTTCTGTATTTCTCGCCAGAGAACTTGGTCGCAGGCTACATTCTATCATCCTGAAAGTATCGATGAAACCATGGTGTCACATCGTGCATGTTATCTGGACGTGCGCCGTGTATTTTGGCGCCAGTTTTTAGTTATTGGACTTTATTCGGGTCTGAAGAAAATCACCTAACGTTCCGGTTTAGGATATAATGGCAAGTCACGATCTCTCTTATATAGAAATCGAGAAAATAGCACCTCTTTACTAATGTGCCATACCAAAAATGGAAAGTGCACACCTAGAAAAAATCGTGTAAATTTACATCTCCTGACCCTGACATACACGAGCATCAAAAATGACTTACTTTTAAGTGTGATTTTAATTTTACATGACGTTGAATTTCGTAAATCACGTAATTTTACTCCACATATAGGGTTTATTCTGAATGACAGTAAGTGTAATTTTATGTCATTGCGCATGTAATGTATATGTTTCATGTAAAATTAAACGGAGCACGGTTATATTTCGTCATTTCGTGAATTACGCTTTGTTAAATTCTATCATGCTTGCAATTACGCCAACGATAAAATTCATATTTTTTTGGTGTGTGGCCTACAGTTTTCCAGGCAGAGGGATATGCAATTTACACCTGCTCGGAGGTCTGTAGGAAACGAAACTACAGACATGCAAAAATCGCAATCTTCTCGGACAGCCAGGCAGCACTATTGGCATTAAGGTCGTCGAAACGTGAGTCCAAATTTGTTTGGGAGTGCATCACAGCGCTGTGGCGACTATAGTTGATTCTCCTAAAAGATAGTCGCTGAAGAGAATTAGTACGCAGCGTTCGAATGCATGTGAGCAGTCACTCCGGATGCATAGTGTATCGAGGTGTACTAACTGGCAGCGGTTTCCATAGCTCGACAGTTGGAACCTGTTTCGCCAAGGGATATGTCGAAGGAGCTGTTTTGATGCCTTATCTACGATGTATGAAGTATGTGATTTGAACTTTAATGCCAAATCCAGCATTAATCCTAGATCCTTGATGTTAGAGTGTCTTAGAATGTTCGAGTCGAAGAAATGGTAGTTAAACTCAGTCGGATGGCGTTTCTGCGTGAACGAAATGATTGAGCATTTACTCGGGTTTGAAACCATTCTGTTTAGATCATACCACCGACTAGAACTCTTCAATTCCCTCTGAAGAAGTTCGGCGAAAGAAAGTCGGAGTCCTTGTAATGTGATATTAACGTCATTAAAGTAGAGGAGGAATATTACTGGACCGAGATGGCTTTCTTGTGGGATGCCGGATGTAGCGGAGAATGGTGCAGATATAGAGTTCTTAAGGTTGGACAGAGAATGGGCAAAAATCTAAAACGAAAAAAGCAGCTTTTTTCACACCGTGTGTTAGATCTTCGTAAAAACCAATCAGCTTAGCTAGAATGTTGTTACAGTACTGCTTGTAACCCGTCAGGGTAACAAATTAGCACTGGGTTGAAATATACCCTTTTTTCGTATACACTCCGTAGAGTGTATTGTTTATGTAACATAACGCTCACCACTGTTCCTTATGATCGTTCACTTTTTCTTGTAAATTTTGTTTGTTTTAGCTTTTGTGAACGATTTTGTTGGTCTAGATAGGTGTAGAAAATTTTGTTTCATATTTCTGTATAAATAACATAGAGTTTAGGTTGGTCACTGCTCTCCTCTTGCTGTTGAATTGGTTGCTGGTTATGCTGCAAGGGAGATGACAGCTATGCATCGAGGCGGTGTGTCGTTTTGTTTTGGTCGTGCAGAAGGCGGCCATCGTGAAAGATAGAAAGTGACGGACCACGGCATCAAACAGACGTCGAGATAGATGTTTTTTTTTCGGGACAGTTCCCCGCCACTAGAAGGAAGGATTCAGTGTGCGCGTGCGACGGCGATATAAAACCGTCGAATAGTGCCGGCCCGTGGTTTGGGCACTAGTGAAGTGAGTGGTGTTGGTTTGCCGAGGTGGGACAGCTAACCGTAACGGAGCATTCTCGCGTCCCCGGCTAAAACCCAAGGAACCGAACACCGACCGTTCTCGCTATAGAGAATAAGTCGAACGAGCCTAGCTCTCCTCTATAGCTAATAGCCAAGAAGAACGAAGCAGGGTGGAAAAAGGTTCCCCCTGGGAAGTGCACTATGGTGACTTCAGGGATCGCTTGCGGCGAGCAAGGTGATCCGGCGATAGTTTTCCAACGTCGCTAGGGAGGTTCCAACAAAGGAGCCAAGCTCACCTCCCTAGCTAACCTCCAAAGACCGCTGCCGGAGCAGCCAACGACAATCCGGGAGAACTCGGCCGTTGTAGTCTCGGCTGGTCGGACAAAACCGTCGCCTTCCCGTCGCACAGTGGCGGGTCTTCAAACAAAAGTCGGACAAAACCTCAAATGTTACCTAATTTGGCTGAAAATCACAATTTAAGTCGTAAAATATTAAATGCATTTTTCCATACAGTGTCATTGCACCTTTCTTATAACAGTGATCCCGTTTTCATGATAGATTTTCCGTTACTGTTCACCAATGTGAGCAATATCATAAAAAATGAAGAACCTTACTTTAAATCCATTGTGTTGTGTTGGTTTACTGTAGATGTAACGTGTTGGTTTACTGTAGATTGTCTAACTACTTTACATAAAACACCATGTGCCTCCATATCACCAACAAATCTTCAAAATCTCCTTAAAACTTTTTGCGCACCTAGGCGCAGAACGAGACCATGATATTCGAAAAGGAGAGGTTATTTCCCATAGAATGTATACTATGTGACCGTTCCGAAATTATTCCGAAATTTGTACGGAATACATTAGTAAAAAAAGTATTTTTGATCTGACCACCTCAAACATATTTAAACGAAAAAGTCATAGTTCCAAGCAAATTTACCTAATGTTTTTTATTAACTAACCAAGTTCTCTCGTTTCTCTACATAATGAAACTAGTTGTGCTAAAATCGGACCAAAATCAGAAGAGCAACATGCATTTGAAGTGAACAGAGCAATGGTGGCTTCGGAAATGAAAATCATTGAGAAGTCCGGACTTTGCTACGTTTAAACTAATGTTAAAAATCGTGTTCTTTTCCAATAATCATAAAATTTTGAATATACATCATTCAATACATGAGAAATTTAGAAAAAATATAAAATATCAATATTTCAAAAATAAATTTTTGAGGTTTTGGTCAGCCTCCAACCACTGTGCGTCGTCAGCATCAACGGACTATAAGGAACGACCAGCATAGCAATGTTTCGGTGGAAGAATAAACGGTAAAGTTAGAATTTTATTTGTTGGTTTACTTTTTGTTTGTTGTGTAACGAAAATCCGAAATTCCGGTAGAAGCACCTTGGCCGCCCTGAAAAGAAGGGTCCGCCCTGAAAAGAAAGGTCCGCCGGGCAAACAAGAGCCCGAGTAGTGGGCTAAACCCGGACTTACCACTACTTACATGCTGATTGATTTTTATGAGGATCTAACATACGGTATGGAAAAAAACTGCTTTTTTCGTTTTCGATTTTTACCCATTACCTGTTCAACCTTAATGCTGATTTGGAGTTGCCTTCCATCGAGGTGAGAACGAAACCAGCGCAGCTGTTGTCCATGAATACCGAGTTTATCCAGCTTCGCTATTGCGATAACATGGTTGATTTTGTCGAAACCCGCAGATAGATCCATGTAAATAGCATCGGTTTGTAATCCGTCAGCGAATCCATCGAGTACATATGTTGTGAACGAGAGCAGGTTGGTCGTTGTCGATCGTTTAGGCAGAAACCGGGTTGGTCATCTGCAATGTATGTAGTATTTTCAATGCAAGAAAATAGGGTCTAAAACCATCAGCTCGAATAGTTTTGATGCGATATTCAAACGCGAGATTCCCTAATTCCCCCCCCCCCCTTCCTGTTTTTTAAATTTTTTGTGAACTGGAAACATGTGCGCTGCTCTTCAGCAGGTAAGGAAATTTCCTGTAGTGATTGATAGCGATAAAAATACAGTGTAAGCAATACACTCTAAACACTACTTCTACCCAAATTTTCAAAAGAAATTTGGTACATCCAAGTCTAAAGCAAAATAAAAAAAATCGCTTGAAATATATGTGTCTTACTAAACTCTGAAGTAAAATTTCGGTTTTCTGTACTTTGTACACAAAAATTGGAAAACATTCTCAAATCACTACTTTGTCAGTTAAAAATAAAACTCACTTGAAATATAAATGATTCGGCAGACTACTCCGGCTAAACAAGCAATATACGAAATATGTTTAGAGTGATCAAAGTCACGCTGACGGTACACTAGTACTAAAGATAATCATCGAGGTTAATGATGTAGGGTAGTTCCGGTTGATGTTACACCAAATATAATGCATGATGTCTTTACTGGGATCATCACGCTCCTGACTCGCATGTCCATGAGCCTGAATAGTCTCCTCAGCCTCAATGAATTCGGCCACAACCTCGACTAGTCACTTATGACACATTCCACGCACTTGTATCGCTTACCTCATAAAAATAAATCTGCTAATATAAGTAAAAGTTGTTCTGAAATATGTTGGTGTAGGTTTAATGCTCCCAAATCATAGATATATAGAAATTTTTCAAAAGAATTTTATGACGGTCGTCAATGAAAACCAGTAATACATTTATGACTCGTTTTTAATAATTGAATTGATTTTTCCGTACCACACCGACAGGTTTGTAAGAAAATTTATTTGGAATTATTTTAAATTCCATTTTATTGTTCACATATTGTACAAAGATTTCATCTTCGGACGTAGATTTATTGAGTGAATTGATCGTCGGAGAAAAGGGGGGCAAAAATTGACCATTTTGCGTTGTCCCCTAACGCAAATATTATGTTTTTTTCAATTTTTCATGAAAACAAAGCACGCTATCTATGAAATCTTTTTAGAAGCTATTAGTACTCATCAATACCTTTCTAAAAATATGCTATTTGTATATAACAAGCTTTGGAATAGTTCTTTCATAGGGGTGCACTGAAGTGTTGTCCCCTAACGCTTTCCGTTGCAATACGATAAATCCTTCTTCAGAGCTACTTTGAGAGCCTACAGAACAGTATATGAACGGGAAAATGTACTTTTGCATATAAAATATTTAAAATAATCCATAAAGAATTGTAAAACGATCCATAAAAAAGTTGTCCATGTTCCATAAAACAAAACTGAAAATCCATAAAACTGTGTGAATGATCCATAAAAAAGGGTGATTTGATCCATAGATTATTATAAATTGAACCATAAAATGGTCTTAAAAGAGCACTAAAATAGTAATAAAAGAGCAATTAAAATGAACCAATGCCCCATAAAAATATTGGAAATGTTCCATAAAATGATGCATTTTGCGCCATAAATTAACTTACATTGATCCATAGAATATTAACAATGTACATTAAAACACGTCGATATGTTTCATAATATCGACAAAAATGTTCCACGGTATTACAAAATGGAGCAATAAAATGTCAGAAAAAGTTCCATAAATTTGATGAAAATGTTTGCTAAATAATTTTTCTTGGTCCATAGAAGATGTAAAAATGAACATTAGAAATTATTCATATATCGAACGAAATTATGGTTCATGGATATTTACAAAACGATCCATAAGAAAAGAAAATGTAAAACGACCCATTAATATGTGCTTATGCATTAGAAAAAATAAATTTAATGAATTCATGCGAAATTTTATGGTAAACTTAAAAAATGAGTTGTGTTTAATAATTCTCATAACAGTGACAGTGTTTTAACAAGTGAGCTTATACTGGGAGCTAAATTATTTAGCGAACATTTTCATCAAATTTATGGAACTTTTTCTGACATTTTATTGCTCCATTTTGTAATACCGTGGAACACTTTTGTCGATATTATGGAACATATCGACGTGTTTTAATGTATATTGTTAATATTCTATGGATCAATGTCAGTTAATTTATGGCGCAAAATGTATCATTTTATGGAACATTTCCAATATTTTTATGGGGCATTGGTTCATTTTAGTTGCTCTTTTATTACTATTTTAGTACTCTTTTGCGATTATTTTATGGTTCAATTTTACATAATCTATGGATCAAATCACCCTTTTTTATGGATCATTCACACTTTTTTATGGATTTTCAGTTTTGTTTTATGGAACATGGACAACTTTTTTATGGATCGTTTTTCAATTTTTTATGGATCATTTTTGTTGTTTTAGCGGCGCAAACTTAGGGCTGCCGTATATGAACATAAAAGATATAACCAACCTATTTCAGCAATACCGCAGCCATGCAGTGTCATGGGTGGTCTCAGATGCGTGGAGAGGGGGGGGGGGTTCCATTAAGGGGAAGGCCTTATAATTTCGAAAAATTATCAAGTTTTTTATTACATATATCAGTAAATCAGCTATCTAAGGATAAATCAACAATTTCAGAACAGAGTTCGAAGTGATTTTAAAGATATAGAATGAAACGCATTAGAATACCAAATAAGTATGAGAGCGCGCGGAAGAATTTGGTCATAGGGAATAACACTCACTTGTCGTGAAATTCTTTCAAATTAGCGGGATAATTATTGACCACTTGGAACTAACCCGGTTTGTCTTTTCGGGGTAGATTTTCTTCAACATGAACCAAACATCGCAGTTTAATGCAGTTGCAGTTTATGTTTTTATAGCACGGTAAATTCAAATTGTAATCCTGAGGATGCGCATTTCTTAGAATTCGCTAATAAAAGATACAATTTCACGAAATTCTCCAGTTTTCTATTATTTAGATAATTCAATGACAAGCCAGCCATAAGATCGCGATTGCGTAACATTTTTTAACGAATTTTTTGTACTCTAATATATCTAAATTATCAAAAAGATGGATCTTACCCTTCTTTTCCAAAAATTGCGTAAAACGGCTACATTTTGATTAATTTCCGCAATTATCACTAATAAGTGGCGTTTTGCAGATCTATGAGTAGAAACAGTTGTGCAAACGCCAGAGGATGAACTGGAAGGGCGATATTCTCTTTCAAAAAAAAAAATTTCAACCGTATTACTCGTATTTCGCGACAACATTATATACAATATCTCGACAAACATATGATTACGGCCTAAAAGCCAACTGTCAAAATCTACTTTGAATGGAAATTCCAGACAAACCGTTACTAGTCGAACACAGTTGACAACAGTTTATGAAAGAGAAAACTTTTCTCTTTCATTTACTACCAACATCTGTGATTAGCGTGTAACGGTTTATCCGGAATTTCCATTCAAAGTGGATTTTGACAGTTGGCTTTTAGGCCGTAATCATATGTTTGTCGAGATATGTAAATATAATAACTGATCGACTGAGTATAATCGTTTGACAGTCTTTCCATTGTAGAATTGCTTCAGAGTCACATTTGTGTATTTGTAACGTAACAAGGTAATAAATATTGAACAACCCTATGACGTATTTTATCTGCCTTAATCACCAGTCAATTTTTTTTTAGATTTTATAAGGTCAAAAAACAAAGTCAGTGCACCAAGCTTACATGAAAAAAACTTAGTTGGTGAACAAAATAAAAAAAAATTGAGTCACCCTAAGAAACTTTCATACATTTTCCTATGTCAATCATGAGCGGATCCAGAAAAAAATTTCGGAGGGGGTCCAAAATTTCGACTTTAAAATGTTGTTTACAATACGTAATATGTAATACCCTCATTTAATTAAAATCAGTTTTGGTAATCAAATCTGGTTTGCAAAGATTTTGAACTTAGAATGAATTTAAAAAAGAAACTTTTTTAAAAATTCACAAAATGTTAAAATTTGGGGGGGGGGGGTCCGGACCCCCAAGACCCTCGCTCTGGATCCGCCACTGATGTCAATAATATATTAAACTTACCAAAACTACTTGAAGCCACCTTTTTTGATCCATTAGAAAGTGGCGATTGTGGTCTACAATCTCTTCTATACCGGGTCACACTGTGGTATGCGATGTGTCCTGTTCTCATTTCATATTAATTTGATTTCATAATAAAACAGGTGAAACTAGAAATACATCTGGTTTGGCATTTCAAATCTTTATTTTGAGTTATTCACAGGTTCAGAGGTAATATACTTCGCTTTGTTTGAGCTTCAACAAATTCCTCAGTCGCGTTAGGGGACAACACTTCATATGCGACCGTTTGTGTTCATTTTGGTGTTGTCCCCTAACGCAGTGTTCGCAGTGGTCGTGAAAAATTTTTCCTAAAATCTCGAAAATCTAAGTATACAGTATTGTTCTGTGACTATCGATGATCAAATTTCTAGAAGATGCTCTAGATGCTCTAAAGTTTGAGACAGAGCAGGTTTTTTGATAAATACAACTGTAGGTTGGAAAATCAATTTTTTGCGCTATTGTCCCCTAATGCGACATTTTCACCTCTCAGAATGAAAGGACGACCTGAAAAACATCAAACCCATAACATTAACGTTGTGTTAGGACTTTCAAAGTATTCAATTAAGTTTTTTGAGCGTACATAGTAGGATTTTTCAAACGACGAGCTGTTAACAGTTGCATGATGCGTGCAAACGTTGTCCCCTAACGCTGGAATGTGTCTTATTAGGAAACGGCAGCCCTAAGTTTGCGCCGCTAAAACAACAAAAAAGCTCAATAAAAAATTGAAAAACGATCCTTAAAAAACTTGTCCATGTTCCATAAAACAAAGCCGAAAATCCATAAAACAGTGTGAATGATCCATAAAAAGGGGTGATTTGATCCATAGATTATGTAAAATTGAACCATAAAATGGTCGCAAAAGAGCACTAAAATAGTAATAAAAGAGCAATTAAATTCAACCAATGCCCCATAAAAATATTGAAAATGTTCCATAAAATGATACATTTTGTGCCATAAATTAACTGACATTGATCCATAGAATATTAACAATGTACAATAAAACACGTCGATATGTTCCATAATATCGACAAAAATGTTCCACGTTATTACAAAATGGAGCAATAAAATGTCAGAAAAGTTCCATAAATTTGATGAAAATGTTTGCTAAATAATTTTTCTTGGTCCATAGAAGATGTAAAAATGAGCATTAGAAATGATTCATATATCTAACGTTAAATTATGGTTCATGGATATTTACAAAACGAACCATAGGAAAAGAAAATGTAAAACGATCCATTAATATGTGCTTATGCACCAAAAAATTAAATTTAATGAATTCATGCGAAATTTTTGCTATTCGAACTAATAATAAAGTTTATTACATTTGGTTGTAATGTCAAACTACAACAAACCATGCATACATGCACTGCATATAACTACAACAAACAATGCATACATTATAGTTAAACTTAAGCTTCCGTATCCCACTAGCCAGGTAACTGATCTTAGCTAACCTGAAATCATTATGGTAACTCTTTAAACGTCAGGGTATTTATGATATTAGGGCGCTGAGACTTATTAGACCACTGATACAGGCTGGCATGAGTCGCAAATACTATCTGAATAACTATCTGAAGCGAAAATGGACACTTTATATACGAACACTGACTAATGTGGCTACGCCACATCGCTTTCTAGTGCACTGTCCGACTTCGCTGCCGCTCAGTCGGCTTTTAACTAGCTATAGCCCCTACGTTTAAGTAAACCGGGCAAACGAGAGGACCACAGGTTTGCTTGCAATTCCAGCTACGGGTTAATCAATGCCTCGTCCAACGGATCCTCAGCGGCTTTGCGCCGCTTCGGATCCTTGGCCTCGGATATGCGGCCAAGCCGCATCACACTAGCTCCCAGTATAAGCTCACTTGTTAAAACACTGTCACTGTTATGAGAATTATTAAGCACAACTTATTTTTTCAGTTTACCATAAAATTTCGCATGAATTCATTAAATTTATTTTTTCTAGTGCATAAGCACATATTAATGGATCGTTTTACATTTTCTTTTCTTATGGATCGTTTTGTAAATATCCATGAACCATAATTTAACGTTCGATATATGAATCATTTCTAATGTTCATTTTTACATCTTCTATTGACCAAGAAAAATTATTTAGCAAACATTTTCATCAAATTTATGGAACTTTTTCTGACACTTCATTGCTCCATTTTGTAATACCGTGGAACATTTTTGTCGATATTATGGAACATATCGACGTATTTTATTGTACATTGTTAATATTCTATGGATCAATGTCAGTTAATTTATGGCGCAAAATGTATCATTTTATGGAACATTTTCAATATTTTTTATGGGGCATTGGTTGATTTTAATTGCTCTTTTATTACTATTTTAGTGCTCTTTTGCGACCATTTTATGGTTCAATTTTACATAATCTATGGATCAAATCACCCCTTTTTATGGATCATTCACATTGTTTTATGGATTTTCAGTTTTGTTTTATGGAACATGGACAACTTCTTTATGGATCGTTTTACAATTCTTTATGGATTATTTTCAATATTTTATATGCAAAAGTACATTTTCCCTTAGGAAACGCTTACTGCTACAGTTTGGCCCAGTATTGCTCGGTATAATGAGAGCCAAGGTGTTAATAAACTATATGACTATTGCAATAAAACCAGTCATCGATCCCTACACACTTTGAGCCTTGTCTCCCAATAGGGTAAAGTGCCTATTTTCACCATACTAAGCAGGGTACCTCACTAATTCATTAATTTCTCGGCCTACAATCAATGGAATGCGAAAAAATTGACATCAACAGCTTTGCTTCATTGTAAGAACCAATATAATAACACAAATGCGCGCAAAACAGTGAAATTCTCGTGTTTGAGTGCAACGAAAACTCCAATCGAGTGCCCCTATTGTTGCGCTACCATTTGACTCAATGCATTGAACAAAGATGGTAGACACTGCTTGGGTTACCAACCGTCCTTATTTTAAAGGACATGTCCTTATTTTCGAGGTTTTTGGAAAGCGTCCTTATTTTACTTCAAATATCCTTAATTTTAGTCTTAAACCTTAGCATATACAGGGTGGTTCAACATGAAGTTTTTTAACAGGGCATTTTCCAGTAGTTAACGGGTACTAACTGCAAACTGTCATGCTATTGTAATTTATTATTGTTTGCCATTGCACAATGGAATGATTTACACTGGCTCACCATCTTCAAATTATTCAACTATATTTCGAAAATCAGCGATCTATGGGAAATGTGTTTATTGCACTCCGACCATAATATGGTCGACATAATCGGCCAACTGACTCAACTATTCACCATACAACCAAAAAGTAAGCGTTGTAGTTCTCGTTATTGGATGATTAGCGAACAAATCGACACGTCCAGCACGCAGTGAAGAAAATATAGCGGCGGTAACATCCCCAAGCATTGGAAACTAACATTACTCGAGTAATTAGCCAGATACCACTTGAAATACTCGAATCCGTCATCAAAATTTGGACCAGTCGAATGGACTACCTGAAGCTCCAACATGGTCAACATTTAAAAGAAATTGTTTTCAAACAATAAATGACAAAAAATGTTCTTTTGATTGACAAATAAACAATTCGCGATTTACTACATTTTTCAATTTTTTACTAGATTAAAAAACGTCATGACGAATCACCCTGTATTAAATTATTCAGATCAACTTTATTCCAAAAGAATCAATTTCAATTTCTTCTAGCGATTTTTTTGGTAATGTATACTCTCTGCGACTCATGCCAACCAAAATTTGTTTTACTCAGAAGTAACCAAAATTTGTTGGATAGCTCAATATGAGGTTTGGCCAAAGTTCGGTATTGGCACTACACTATTCTAATTTGTCTCGATTGAGATACAACGTCCCAGTTCAACCGCTGGAAAATTAGCCAGAATTTCGACTGTTTTTTTTTCAGAATTCTGGATCAAGTGACATAACTGGCAAAACATTTGGCAGGAATGTCCTTAATTTGCTCTCAGTCTATTTGGTAACCCTAACACTGCTCTAACCAACGGCTTCAAATGGGTAGGGTGACAATAGAAACATGGCGAAAATGGGCTCAACACCCTAGTAATTTCTGCTCGCGGTAGTATTTTGTAGTTACTGAGCGTTTCGGTTTTGCGTTGATTAGCCCCTATTTCGTTTTCGACATTCAGTTTGCAATCATGCCAATCACCTCTATAAATCCAACGATCTCTGCTTCATGAGGCACCACAATGCTGTTGTCCTGGAGCGGGAATTGGGTAATTGTTTTTAGACCCTAAAAAAGGGCGAATGACCCAAATGTTGAAACCTTTTCAAGCGAAATAAAAAAATGTCAATGTGCGAATGAGATTCCAAAGCATAAACGCAGGAAGGGCAGTTGTGGGATTTTCCTGGCGAGGCAAACCTGTCCAAATGATTGACTTATAGAGCCAGAACCTGATTCTGGAAGTAACGCTTAATACTAAACAGATCCTCGTTGTATCAAAAACATACTTGACGTTATCACAGTGCACCATCGATTTACCCTTGTGTTGGAAGTCTTGAATCTTGATGTTTTGAAAAGTGTTCAACATCACGCATTCGTGTTTTGATTTCTAGTTCAGTTTTGATTGTACGCCCGACAGCAGATTGTTCGTAGACTGTGTGAGAAATCAGCACCCTGCTTTGAGGTGATTTCCGGAAATAACAGTCTGTAGGTATTGATATTGCATGCCATCCATCTGTATCTAATTTTGGATTACGTGGTTCACAATTAATTTTCTATCTAAGATACCGTATTCATCTCGTCAGTCACGTTATTTCAATGAAACTGTGTCTACCATCTAGATTTACTAGAGCGATTAATAAAAAAAGCTGCGGGAAATAAGAAAAATAATCGTGTTTGAACAAACGAAATACTCGAAACAAGCCACTCTCACCTTTGCATCCTACAATAGAGAGGCTAAGATTAATTATGAAACAGTTATCCTACTCGATGTTATTTCCGTCTTTACTGAAAAGCTACGTCTCACGTCTACCACAATTTGTTTTCATGCCTGAAAGAAGAAAAAAAAGTAGGTAAACCATCTTCGATTTGATTTCATTCTAGGAAAAGAAACTAATTAAACCGGCAGTCTTTTATTCCTAAGCAACGTAAATTCTTCCTTTTCATTTCCATTTTGACTTTCAATCGTAATTTCTAACATTTAAATCCCAATAAATCGTCAGACCCTTCGAGAACGCCCAACACGGGGTCAAACAGTCATATTTTATAAACGATTACAGCCATTTTGTGCTGCTAATTTGTGCCAGAGAGGTTCGCTTTCAATTTATTGAACGTTTGTTGTATGTAGGGGACCTTCCGGGAAGGATGCAGGCAAGAATAAAATTCCTTTCGATATCCTCACGATTTCCCGGCTTCGCTGACTTTGACCGATGGAGGTCTTTTGTACCCGCGGTAAACATCATAATTCTTTCACGATTCCATAGGTTTCAAGCGTTTTTCAACGCCAAGCACAGTGCCGACGAGAACACAGACGACGCACGCCACTAATGGCGAATGTTTGTTCGCTTCATTCAGCAGTTGGGTCGAGCAACCATCAATTAGTTCGTATGGGGCGAGCTTTGGTGAATTTCGAGTGCGGCAGCTTAGTACGATAAAATATTTTAAATATCATTGTGCAAATCGGCAGTTTGATTGATGAAGACACTGCCATTTTATTAATTTGGGAGCTTCTGTGAAACTAGCTATTTAGTTATGGCTCCCATTTTAATCATATTCGTCATATTTAATGTTTGTAGCGATTCGAGTTTCCGTGTCTAAATGAATGTCACAATCCTAAAATTATATATTGTATCATGACTCAAAGTTTTTGCAAACGTCCCATAACAGGTACCAAATATTATTGTCATTAGATTGGTTCAAAACAAAAGTTTTACGGATAATAATGCCCCAACCGAAATTGAAAATATAAACAAAAACAAGATGTTTCAGGCTTTGCGTTCATTCAAACTTCAACCTGATCGCACGCGGGACTTGATAATATAAAGATTTTCACAGTTTCATTGAATGAACTATGTTTCATTCAGATAAAATATACAAAAAGTTCAAAATATTGTTTACTGCACTGAGAATTATTTATACAATTTATTGAAGAATAATGGCCAAAAAGTGACGTAAAATAAGTAACCTTTTGGGTTTCACAAAACAAAAATTTTAAGATGAACATACCCATTATTTTGCATAAAAATTTGTTCTTCACATCAATATCCGTCGAGATGGATCATAAATGTTAAACTTTTACGTCAGACTGATGCTGGTAGATTTTCAATACACTCAAAAAATAATTATCTTCAGTAAACTTTGCTTCAACTTTATGATCTCATTGTTGCTAATTTATGAACAACTTTGGTAAGAAAACATGAAATTACTCAATCCATAACCAATTTTTTCGGTAAAATCTGAAGGCATCGCCCGATTTTGTTTACCGATGATAAATTTTTCAAAGCTGATCAATCCCACAACGCTCAAAACGATCGTCAGCTTCTGCAAAACAGTACTTCTAACCGTATGAATGTGTCTAGATCACACCATCCAGCTTCGGTGATGGTTGTAAATATCGGTTGGCTCTCACGGCTATACCCACTTAGGGTCGACGTTCTAGTTTACTTCAGGAGGAATCACTTGCCTTAGCTATCTATTTGATTTAAACTTCTGTAACTTGGTCAAATACCACTAATTTTTTATTTGAAAGCTTGCGGATGAAGTTTCGAGCCTATTCAAGTATCTGTAGGTTCCTACCATTTTGTGTTATTATGATGAATTTTTGAATCGTAAATATAAAAGATTATATCGTCGTTCAGAAATGCGATATTTCCACGAAAATTCCACAAAAGATTAAAGATGATATCTTGTGGTTGAAGCTATGATATCCTGTGGTTTATGACATTTTTTTTAATTTCAATTATAGAGGTTTTAACCTTAAGGTCATTCGCCTCTTCGGGTTAGAAAAATCTCTTAGGAAAAATTTCTAACCCTATGTGCGGGGTCGGGACTCGAACCCAGGTGCGCTGCGTACAAGGCAATCGATTTACCAATACGCTACGCCCACTCCCCGTTTATGATATTTTGTGGTTGAAGTTTGAATGATTTTCGTTATGTCCTTTTTCACCATAGTAGACTAACACATAGAAAAAATTTGTGAAACCCTATTTGTTATGAAATTATCAAAAAAAAAAATGAAAAGTCCGCGTGGACTAAAAATGCTCCGAAGCGCAAACGTAATTATCGCACAGCTTTAAATAATCTACACTATTTATTCTCTTCAAATAAAAGTTAAACCACTGATTTTCTAGACGTATACACTAGAGTGACAGGAAAAAAATGACCTCTATCGGCCCACCTCTGAGTCGATTCCTAGTCCCACCAGGAGTACTTGCACCAAATTTGAAGCAAATCGGACAAGTCTAACTACCGGACCAACGCACAGTGGCGGGTCTTCAAACAAAAGTCGGACAAAACCTCAAATGTTACCTAATTTGGTTGAAAATCACAATTTAAGCTAATTTTGAGGTGCTGAGCTCATTTTCGATGTCAAAAGTCGTAAAATATTAAATGCATTTTTCCATGCAGTGTCATTGAACCTTTCTTATAACTATGATCACGTTTTCATGATAGATTTTCCGTTACTGTTCACTAATGTCAGCAATATCATAAAAAATGAAGAACACTACTTTAAATCCAATGTACAACGTGTTGGTTTACTGTAGATTGTCTAACTATTTTAAACAAAACACCATGCGCCTCCATATCAGCAACAAAGCTTCAAAATCACCTTAAAACTTTTTGCGCACCTAGGCGCAGAACGAGACCATGATATTCGAAAAGTAGAGGTTATTTCCCATAGAATGTATACTATGTGACCGTTCCGAAATGATTCCGAAATTTGTACAGAATACATTAGCGAAAAAAGTATTTTTAATTTGACCACCTCAAACATATTTAAACTAAAAAGTCATAGTTCCAAGCAAATTTACCAAATGTATTTTATTTATTAGCAAAGTTCTTTCGTTCCTCTACACAATGAAACTAGTTGTGCTAAAATCGGACCAAAATCAAAAGAGCAACATGCATTTGAAGTGAACAGAGCAATGGTGGTTTCGGAAATGAAAATCATTAAAAAGTCCGGACTTTGCTACGTTTAAACTCATGTTAAAAATCGTGTTCTTATCCAATGTTCATAAAATTTTGAATGTACATCATTCAATATATGAGAAATTTAGGAAAAATATAAAATATCGATATTTCAAAAATAAATTTTTGAGGTTATGGCCAGTCTCCAGCCACTGTGCAACGTGCCTGAAGTTTGTATGGGATTTTTCAACAATTTACATGGAAAAAACCCACTAGCGTGCATTTTCGCCGCTATGTGGCACTGTATGCATCGTATTATCACTGTAAGTGAAAATAAGAAAGATAATTTAATTGTCTACAACTTTGTCGAAAACTGCTAGTAAATCCGGCTTTGCTAAAAGAAGTTATTAAACTTTTAACGAAGTGATGTCTAAGTCAGTTTTGCATGGGGCCTAACAGTGTATGGTTGTGTATTAGTACTCGATTCACACGAACTAAACATTTTTGTGAAATGAGGGTTAGATTTAGCTGAATAGTATGCTTACAAGAATTGTAGTAAATAATACGAGTTATGTTTTGGTTAGAAAATTTTAAATTATCTTTCTTACAGTGATAATACGATGCATACAGTGCCACCTAGCGACGAAAATACGAACTAGTGAGTTTTCTTCATGTAAATTGTTGAAAAATCCCATAAAAACTTCAGGCACGATGGTCCGGTAGTTAGACTTGTCCAATTTGCTTCAAATTTGGTGCAAGTACTCCTGGTGGGACTAGGAATTGACTCAGGGGTGGGCCGATTGAGTTTTCAAAAATTCATCATTTTTCTGGGCAGTCTAGTGTACACTGTACATTGTTTTTTTAACCTTGAATATAGTGACCTATCGTACACCCAGATTTTAGAAACATCGAAGAAAGTGCTTTTGCCTTATTAGATTTAGTTATTTCGTGTTGACTTTTCTCGGTGAAAATGAAAACAGCAAATTCTACTATTATTACGTGTAACGTTTCGGCTTACTGGTCTTAAGCAGAAACGTTACATGCAATAATGGTAAAATTTCCTTTTTTAATTTTCACCTAGAAAAATCAACAAGTCCACGAAATAAAAATGTTGCGGTGCCCATGAAGTCTTTTATTTATTGTATTTAGCTTGAAAAATATTTAGTCAGGCATAAAATCAATACTGCCAAAAATTTTCCAGATGTATAACCCAAGGGGTTTCCAACAGCATTGATTACATGTCACTTCCGAAAAAAATTACCTAGATTACTTCATGGTTATAAAGATTACTTCGTCGAAAAACCGATTACTAATTAATTACTCGATTACTCTGGATTATTTGCGAGTTCTTGTTGGAATTACTTTGGATTATTCAATTATTTTAAGCGGAAACTTAGCAAATTGGTCGCTATTATCTAATAAAATAATAAATATAATAAAAAATAAACACCTATAATACATTCTAGCTCTGCTGGATTATTCTCACTACAAAAATCCTAAACCATGTGAACCGACAAAAAAAAATTCAAAACGACTCACAGTGGCACCTCCCCATACAAAGATGTGACAAATTTATAAAAATTGGTTTATTTGGCTAAAAATTGTGTTTTTAACTAATTTTGGGTCGCTGAATCCATTTCTGCTATCAGTTTTGAAATTCCATAATTCTTTTTTTCGACTCCATTTATGTAAACCCATTTGAAGGCGTTGGTCGTTGAAGGGTTAATATACACGTTAATAATAGTAGTCAATAACATCAGATAGCAGAAAAGGTGGCCAAAACTAGTAAAAATTACTAATTTTTCAGTATGTCGAGTAGGCAACCAATTTGAAAGAAGATTCATGAGCTACAGGGCGTCTCCAAATGGATATTTTCAAAAACATAGATATAACAACTTCGGCGCAAAAATGCGCAAGATGAGGCCTATATATTTTGAAACTACACTAAATTTGGAGTCAGATTCATGATAAGTGACCCATGGGGGACCATCTCAAAAATTGGAAGATAAGAAGATAAGAAAGATAAATTACTGAAACGGCATTGAATTTCTCAATTGCTTTTTCTTAATACAGAACAAAGGTAAATCATTTCTGTACAAAAAGCTCATATCTATAGTTTAGTATATTCATTCTTCTTTTCAAAAAACTTAACACTACTCCAATCGGCCGTGTAACTCTTGAGATATCGCCATCGACATCACTTGCTTCAACGACATGTGGAAATTTCATTTTTCATCCGATCCGATTTTTTTTTATGATTTCACACAATCTTTAATTTTTTTTTAAAATTATAAAATGCAAGCGGTATGCTTTTTCCTCAGGGTTCTCTTAGCTTCCTTTTGAACAATTTGCTTGTAAACGACATCTAGGGTGATGAGCCTATTTGCACCATGTTTCTATTATCACCCTACCCATTTGAAGCCGTTGGTTAGAGCAGTGTCTGCCATCTTTGTTCAACGCATTAAGTCAAATGGTAGCGCAACAATAGGGGCACTCGATTCAAGTTTTCATTGTGCTCAAACACGAGAATTTTACTGTTTTCAACGCATTTGTGTTATTATATTGGTTCTTAACAACGAAGCAAAGCGGTTCATGTCAATTTTTACGCATTCCATTGATTGTAAGGCAAGAAATTACCGAATTAGTGAGGCACCTTGCTTAGTATGGTGAAAATAGGCTCATCACCCTATGAATATCTTGTAAATATTAACACGCTAACGCAACTTTCAGATGTTGGAGTGGTCTCCGTAATAGAATCCAAAACCATCGCTCTGCAAGGTACTTTGGATAGTTTGTCTGCTTCAATTTTCAACCGGGTTTAAGGTTTCCATGCAGAAAACAAAGCTAGCAGTATTTTCAAGGAAGCGCGATACAGCACAAGTACAGCTTCTTTTAATAGGTCAAACTATCGCTCAAGTCATCGCAGTAAAATATCTCGTCATCTGGTTCGACTCGAAAACCAGATTAGAAATCAGACTTATAGGATCAATTTTCCATTTTTTTTCAATTCAATAACTAGAATATAGTGGTTTGCTCTAACTCATGAAAACTTGACGAGTCTCCTGGCTTCGGCACATTCAATCAAAATTCACCGCTTTCAACAAACTGCTTCAGTTTATGTCTCAGAATTAGCCGTAATTTGGGATATTTGGGGATCGTTGACACCCTGCCTGTAGACCATTATTTTTTCTTTACGGATAGTATAAGTTGTATAGAGTCCCTCCGTTCGATGAAGCGTGGAAAGCACTCCTAGAATTTTCTGGGGAAAGCACGGAAACTCCTGAGTGTTTTTTTTTTGAGGGACCCTACCAGATTAGTATCTTAGTTTGGGTCCCTTCCAATTGCTCCATTCCGGGTAATGAGAAGGCGCAAACTCTAGCTAAGGTGAGTGCATTAGAAAGTGATTTCTATGAAAGATCAATTCACTTCAACAAATTCAACGAAACACTCGAAAGAAAGCAAATCTCGTGGAACAGTAGAGACTTAGGAAGGTGGCAACATTCTATAATCCCACAAGTATCCACGAAAGCCTGTTTTAAGGGGGTAGATATGGGTTGTAATTTAATTCGAGTGATGCCCATGCCAAATCATACGTTGGATGCGCATTTCCAGCATATTGGGCTTGTAGAGAATGATCTTTGAACTTGTGGCCAAGGATTATCACGACATTGAACATGTTGTCTGGTCATGAGACGAGTACTGTGGCGCCATATCTCAGATAAGTTATTTCTTTTGGGTTCTGGATGTGCTGGAGATAAATATCCAAACATAAGCTATTTCTTCACTTTTCTCTATCATTCTCTGATCTCTACTACAAGACTAGCAGAAAATCTATCGCTGCCCTCTTGAAAATCGAATGCAAATAACGGACTGGAAATCGGGTCTTTAAAAAAGACCAGCCGCTTGCCAAAATGGTGCAAGTTTGTATTCGTCTTGTTTCTGTCATCGTTTCCGCCATCTCTTTGCTGTCCCTAATATGCTCTCTACTACTAAATCCCCCGAATGTCGCTCTCGTGTATTTCCACAGAATTGATCCCCCATGTGAATGTTTTTCCAAAGAATATTTTGCGCGCCTACCAAGTGCTGAAAAGTGTTTCTCCTAGTTTTAATTCTTAAATCAAAGAATCTTTCTTGTTAAAATGCTAATATGTATTCAAATGTTTTTGATTGCCTCCCTAATTCTTAATTAAATTCAGTCAATATCTTAGGGCCTAAGACATTCAATTTGGAGTATACAAAAATGAGAGCGAAAATGTGAAAATCAACATAAATGAGTCTTGTTGTAATGAATTACTTTACGATTACTTTATGATTAACTGATTACATTGTATTTATGGTTGATTACGTGATTTATTTTAATACTACAGACAATTACCCTGCTTATTATTGATTACCAAATTAATCAACGGATTACCGAATTATTTCGAAAAATCTAAGTAATTTTTGATTAAGTGTCACTATTTTGGCCCGTTGGAAACCCCTTGGTATGACCTTTCCAACGAATGTTTATTTGTCAAAATCAGGGTAAAATTTTCCATCGCGCGAGCTTGCCAAAAAAACTGATCTACTTGACCCCACTCTACTCTACTTCGAAGCTAATATACGGGATCGGTTTAGTGAGCAGAGGAGGCCAAGCATCGTTGCAGACACTCGCTCCTGCTTACAATAAAATGGTCTGATTCGCTTCTGGTGCCTTCGTGGCCTGCCCGATTCTCTCGATTATGGCCGAAGCCGGGACACTTCCCTTCGAACTTTTAGCAGAACAGCCCCTTGAACGTGATTTTGATCATAGGGGTGACTTTGATCACTCAAAACTGTTTCCGTAGGTTGATTGTTTAGGCAGAATAGTCCACATAATCATTTAAATTTGGATTGAGTTTTGCTAAAAAAACCGACATTTAAATTCAATATTTCAATACATTAAACACTCCAACCTGTTTTAATGGATGGAAACCTTTGTTAATTGGTAAACCACTGAAAATAAGGGGTTACATACCTTTTTATTTAAAAAAAAAAAATAGAATTTTATTTATTACTTCATCTGAAAGTACAATTCCTTGGGAATATTTTCCAAAATCATTATAAAGATCCGAGAAATAGATCGAAAGTTACAGAGCTTCCAAGCGTGAAGCGTCTACCAAGGGCAATGTTAACATGAAATTTCTATCTCGATTATCTCGAAATGACGTTTTTCCAAAAATGGATTTTCCGTGATCATAATTGCCGAAAAACCACTCAACCGATTTTCTTCAATTTTGTTTCAATGGATCGGAATTTCTCATACCTTAACGATTTCTTTTTTACGCAAAAATTTTTGTTTTCTAGGTGATAATTTTTTAATAGAATTTTTTAGAGTTTAAAATAACGAATTTTTAGGAAAAGCTTTCCCGTCTGTAGGAAAAAATTATCATTTATTCAACTAATCGTTAAGGTGCGAGGAATGCTCATATATTAATGGAATTTTTTTGAACTTTGGGATTTTTGTCGATCTATTGGTCTTCAATCGTGATCACTGCAAATCTCTTACATAAAAAAGGGTTTCGGGGAAAAAGCCATAACTCCGCCAATTATCATTTTATTTTTATAATCTTATGCTTGTTTATTTCACTGAAAAATTTAATACTAAAATACTTACAATGCAATATAATCATTGCCTTATGCCTTTACGTAAATTCAAACTTTCGTGACAATTTTCGCACAAAAAGGTATGTAATCCCTTAAGTTGATATACGACGGTAATGTACAACCTACTCGAGGCCGTGAATGCTGAAAGATTAATCCCTCGTTGCTCTCTTTGAGCGATATTGCTGATAAATTTAAGCAAGAATTCTTCAAAGATGAGAGCTGGCACTTGAACCATTTAAACAGAAATTCCAAAGCAGTATTGTTAAGAAGACTACATGATCTATCGAAAAGAATAACAGATGGGGAGAGTGTGGCTGAGGACATGACTATAACCAAGTCCAAATTGATGGAGCAAAATCGTTTAAAAAACCTCGGAAAAAATGTCTGCGAGCATAGTGGCAGAAGAGGAAAAAATCTCCGTCTACCAACTTTCAAAACACGTTCATCGTGGTAGCTCGTTCGGTCTCCAGCTAAGAGATGCTTCGGGTGCTAATCCTATAACTAACAGTACAAAACTGGGTAAAATAATTCCTTCTTATTTTTCTGAACAATTCAAAAAAGATCCAGGAAATGTTGATCAGAACGAAATTGATAATTTTATTTGTGTTAACAACACTGTAAATGACGAAGATAGAATGAGCTTATGGACGATCCATAAATGACGTAGCATTTTTGAGTGATTTTAACACCCCCTTCCCCATCGTAGCATTTCGTCACAAACCTCTAAATACCCCCCCCCCCCCCCTAGTAATTACGTAGCTTGACGGTAATTCTCCCCCCCCCCCCCTTGTCCCCGAAAAATATAAAAAATAACAAAACGATGTTAGTTATTCCCCTTTTAAAAAGCTACGTAGCATGACATGACCCCCTACCCCCCTGTTGTCACACATCATCACAAAATACAATACTCCCCCATATAATGCTACGTCATTTATGGATGATCCCTTACAAACCAATAAGTTTTGTGAAATTTACAACGTTTTGAAACGTTGTAATCGGACAAAATCACCTGTCCCGGACGAACTAACTATATTGCCAATTTTGAGACATTAAATTTTGATTTATGTCATTTATTGAATAAAAATTTAAACGGTGAATGTATCCCCCGAAGGAATTCTCAACAAGGCGATGCTACACTTTTAAAGATCAATCTGTTCACTAAACACAGATTAAAAGCTATTTACCAAGCTTTTGACAAACAGGATTCAGTTGAGCATACAGAATTTGATAGGTCTAGGACAATGTACATGTATGCATTGCGGGAAGATCATGTACTGATAATCTTAATGATGTTCGTCGTTTATTGACTAAATCTATTGAAAATAGAAATTTTAAAGGGATATTATTTAGCTTAGATCTCAAGAAAGCATTTAATAAAGTTGATCATTAATTTCTTTGGGCTGTTTTAGCAAAATTTGGATTTCCTGAGCAGCTTATTTCCTGCATACAACAATTATACGAAAGAGCTACGTCGAAGATTTTGTACAAATTTTCTGAAAAATGAAATTAAAATACAGTCTTCATTACGTCAAGGCTGCCCTCTCAGCATGGTTTTGTTCGTTTTGTATATTGAACCCTAAATACGTAGGATTGATCAGTATGTGCTCGAGGTGCTTACGTTGCTAAATATAATACACTCTTTTTCTAAATAATCGAAAATACGGGTAAATGTGAGTAAGTCTCGTTTTCTGTGAATTAATAATTCTCCTTGGAGGCCATTTCAAATTTCGGAAACTACTAACTTAAAGCTACTGGGAGTAACATTCAAGCGCACTTGGAATGATACAATTGAAGACAATTATACAAATAAAATTAATAGTATTGGCCAAAATAACTTCCGCGCTACGAGTCTATTAGATAAGGTCGGGTATACCAACCCCTTTCTATTATCCAAACTTTGGTATCCAAATTCCACCCCCCCCCCCCTCCCAAAATAAGCACATTGCTTCAATTACAAAAAAAATAATTGGTGCCTTTTTGTGGAAATCCTGCATATTCCGCATTGATCTTGGAGCGTATCTAAATATTTGCTAGGTGTAGATATATAGTTGCCTATTGAAAGAATTGTGAAATGTAAATGTTTAATTAAAATGTACTACAATAAAAAAAAACTTCACACAACAAACTGGAATCTACACACGACTTAGGAATTAATTATTTAACTGTTTGGATTGTACGTAATATACCTTGAATAAATTCCCGATACGAATTTTGTCAAGTATCAATAAGCAAAAACAAAAAATAAGATTTCATAATCACTAGTTAACGGTTCAATACTTCAAAACTTCTATCGAAGAGAATCTATATAATTGGATATTGTAGATCATTATTATTATTCATCGGATCGCTACAATCTCGTAATTGACGTCGGCCATAGACTATTATACAGTTTGGGTAGAACCGTTCTCACTTCATCGAACTAATCACTGACATAAACTTGAACCATTATTTTAATTAATAGCATTAGTTTTTTGCGACTTATAGAACATAAAATTTTAGAAAATATTTCGTCGACAATAGAACAACTAAACATGAAGTTTATTATTTACATCCGCGAACCAACCAACCAACCCTGAAAAGTCAGTCCCAGCTGGGTAAACTTTATTTCTTCCACCATCCATAAATCTTGGCTCGGCAAAGTTCCGCGGCACGCTTGTGAAAATTTGTGCGTTTCCCAGAGCTCAAATGAGAAAAAATAAGGTTAAACATAATTTCTCCAGCAGCAGTATCGGGGTTTCTTCTGTTCTTCTAAAATGAGAACTTTCTCTGTCTGACCTTTCCGGATGTCGGTCGGCAAGGGCTTTACCCCTATATCTAACGCAGTACAATTATGCGCTCGGTCCCGACCGAAACAGAGCGAAATAAAAACAACTAAGCGGGAACCGAAACCGGGCGGATTGTTGTTTTTTATTATTTTTCTGGCACCCATTTTTCGGGTGGAGTTTTTCAACAACTTTCACCTCATAAAATTTATCAACTTTGCTCTTACGGGTTCTCTATTCCCACATCCTGCCATGTGGAAACACTGAGAGGGTTGTACGAACATCGGGACGCACCGAGTTTTACCCCTCTCCCTCTTCCCATTTTTTTTTCGTTCGCTTACATGCGAATTAGGGAAGAAAAGTGCTATTTTTGTTCTACTCACTTAACTTCCAATTATTCCATCCTTGAGGTTTTTCGAGGTGTACGGAATGTCGGACGACATTTCCTCAACTGAGGCTGAACCTATTTGCCACTACTTCTGGTCGGTAAGCACCTATAGAAGTGTTGGCTTGTTTAAGGGGGCGGAAATAATCTAATAACCAAACCATACACCATAGCAGGAGCGATTATTTCTCTGACTGAACCAAACCAGCTGGTCGGAAGTTTTCGGCTCCCAGATAGCTAGTTGCTGTTCATGGTCCGAAAAATTAAGCTGGAAGTTGAGTGAAAAATGTATACAGATAGGGGGGCTAGCTAGCTGCTAGTGCATTACGATAATAAGTTACCTTCTGTCGGTTGTATGGGAGGGGGGACTGAAGTAAGCTCGTGTGCGCTATGTTTATCTCTGCCGGACTGGATGGGGCTGGGAATGCGTGTCGGGTGGTGTAAAGGTTAATGAGGATGCCAACAGAAGTTGTTTATATAATTTGATACACATTAGTTAATGTAGAATGTGTGACTGTGGCAATTACGGTCGGATAATAGCAGGGAATGAACGGGCGAGCGAGGGCGTTGGTTTATCAGAAACGTGATACCACTAAGGACCTAATTAGTAGACTCCATTTGATGGGGGAAATAATATACATGATTTGCTTTTGATGAACAATACTAAATTAATTTGTCTTTTTTTCTGTTCCAGGTGAGTCAGATACACTTCCAAGCTAAAATATTGTAAGTACGAACTATTGCGACAGGAACATTTGTGGAATGTTATCAAATAATTAGGACAAATCGATTGATGCGAGCAGGTCTGTAGAGAGAAATTATGGGCCCGGGGGGCTCAGCATAAGGGCCCTCCATCATTGTAGATTTTTCGAACACAGAAACTGTTAAACTCGAAATCTAATGGAAAAACTAGTTCTCTCCTATTATGTATAGTGGATAGTAACTTTTGTGGAGTGTACCCTTATAGCGGTAAGCTAGAAGCTAGTTGGTACCGCAAATGACAAAATAAAAAATGGGCATCTTTCTGCATGCAGGCAAATGAAGGTTTTTCAAATTTGTTGAATATCGTTCAAAAAAATGCGTCAAGTTTAAGTCGACCAAATTTTGATCGTAAAATCTTTTAAATATCGAAATTTTTAGTAGCTTTAAAAGTAGCCGATTTATCAATATTTTTATATGTATTTATCCATGTCTGAGTTCACTTAGAATTCGTTAAAGAAACAACACATTCGGCTAAATCGGTGCGCTACAACATCGCCAACTTCTGAAAATACAACATCTCATTTGATCGATAGTGTAGCTGAGCTTTTGACGTAGGACTACGTCTTTGTTTTCGATATGGGGTGCACTTTGCAAAATCTACAAAGTGGCATGTAACGAAAAATGGTCCAATTTTAAACGAATATTATTCAGCCATCTCACGATAAATTTTCAATTTTTTTGCGCATATCACCCCCAAATTACTTCTAAGAATAGATTGCAATAGATAAACCCAAAGATTTTTGATATTATAGCATTAAAAATTTAAATAATGTACAACCTAGTCAAAATATCGCGCATTTACACACAGAAGAGATACTGGTGCTATGGGAATCTGTGTTATATGGAAGTTTTTAAAAGATCTTGGATTATTGTGGATCTGCTATCATCGTGAACGCAACCCCATGCCATGCAGCAAGAGTTGAAATCTCATAGAAATAATCGTGGTACGAGTTAAAGCGAACACCCGCTCTATCGTACCCCCAGATTTTAAAAGCATAGAAAAAAGTACTTTCGCCCTTTTGATTTTAGCTTGAAAAATATTTAGCCAGGCATGAAATTATTATTGCCAAAACGTACCCAGATGTATTACCTTTCCTACGAAAGCTTGTTTGTCAAATTCAGTGCACCTACTTGACCCCACTTTACTCTACATTTATATTTCCAATTTAGCCTGTCCATTTTGTTTCTTATTTCTTCCCGAATGAAGTTTAAATTCATTAAATAACACAAAACATTTTGACTCGATTATCCGGAGTAAGATTTATTCTGAATTCCCGGATAATCGAGTCTGACGTGTAGTACTGCTTCCAATTAAGTTCCCACTCAATAGTGGTTTCTCTCAAGCAAACTTCGCTACAACACACGTGAAACAATTCACTTGTATTCAATTGGTACGTTCTTTTTAGACAAAAACCACATAACCTCCATCGGTTGATAAGCTGCTGGGATTTCTATTAATCCTTCACTTCCAGGCAACTAATTTCACAGTCGCATTTTTCGAGAACTGTCACTCAGTGACAGTGAAATTCATCTGCTGTAGAATCCCGTATAATAGTTAATTTGCTTCCATCTGACAAGCATATCAAGTGAATCCACAGCACCCAGAATAAGACTCTTCCTGAGTTCACATTTTGTGTGGCGAGTTGTTGATTTTCCCCGCCAATGTTCGCGGACATTCGTTGACTCAACATATCCACACACGGCAAGGCTTTAAAATCCCCATCCTGGGCCAAACGACGCACTCCATAAACCATTGTTATCCACGCTCGGATGAAACATTCATCCATATTAAGCCACAAAAGGATCCATGCTAACCGAAAAGCTATGGCTGCTGCAGACCAGCTACGGGAAAGCAATAAAATATACGTAAAAACACCGCCCTTCCATGGCTATGTGCGCATGTATGTATGTATGTATGTATGAATAAATGTACATACAATGGGAGTGTGCTTACGTACATAGACCAGCTCGTCGGACGTCGCGTCGTCATCATCGTCGAACTCAAAGTGCCCAGAACTGTGAAGCACGTTCGGGAACAACCATTAGTAGAACAAAGTGTGTACTTATTAACTGCAAACGTGCACAGCACTCTGGCCATGTCCGGGTTGGGCGGTAGTAATGTGCTGACTATGTGGAGAAGTCGGAAGAAACATTTATGACAGATGTCCATGCAATGCATAAAGCAGAATTACGGAGCATGTTCGTCGTATGTACGAGGATGGGCTCTTTTGTGCCATAACTGTTGTGGCGCGAAAGAGTACAAGAATGTGAGTGTATGTCTAAGAGTTTGCATGATGTTCCTTCCTTGAATGCCGCAGCCCAGACAAATGAGTGCGACGTGAAATACTTAAAAGAAAGTGGTTTTTTCGTTGCATTATCCACGGTAGAAGGGGAAAGTGAAAAATTCCTCGAGTTGCACTTATTTTATCATAGCGTACCCTCAATCCGGATGCTTATTTCAACATCGCGCACTCATTCAAGAAACAAAGTCAGAACGTTGGTGGGTTTTTTTAAACCGAAAAAATCTCATAAAACCAT
The DNA here is from genome assembly GCF_030247195.1 of Topomyia yanbarensis. Taxonomy (NCBI): domain Eukaryota; kingdom Metazoa; phylum Arthropoda; class Insecta; order Diptera; family Culicidae; genus Topomyia; species Topomyia yanbarensis. Next base: position 66,895 of record NW_026683310.1, on the reverse strand, counting down.
GACTCATTGAGTCGCGCATTTAGGTTGCTTTAAGGAAATATTTTTGAGGTGATTTTATAATTTATTGAGAGGCTATACTATATGCTTGAGGATGTCATCTTTTCACTCGGCTCTTCTTTTTTAGTCTTACTGTTGCCCTTTCCTACGGGGTAATGAGCCTATTTTTTACTCAATTCCTATTAACACATTGCTTATTTTAGTTGGTGCAGACCGTTAATATGATTAATATGTTAATATGTTAATATGTTAATATGTTAATATGTTAATATGTCTTTATTTGTTTCGAAAAATATTTTGATGAGCATTCTTGGATTAATATTTCGATTACAAGTAGAACATTCTAGAGTTGCTGATTTTGTTTTGGTTAAACCGGATTAATGTCAATCGCATTAAATTATGAGACACGGCGACAGACACTCGACCAGACAAAGAATCGCTATTCCTTATTCTGCTGCAACAAACGCGAGGCTCGAAAATGATCATCGTAGTTCTAAATCATCTGCAGAGGATTCGTAATCACTATATTGATTGATTTCAAAGCCTTTAGTTAGCGAAGTAATGTAGTTTTTCTGAAGTCACATTGTGTTCAGTTTCATCAAATCAGGAATGTGGTACTGCTAACGTTCAATATGTTAGGAATAACACTTTTGTATGTCCCGTGGGCTAAAAATAAAGATCATTTTTTGTGAATTACATTTGTGTAATGACAGCTTCCTGTTGAAATCGCAACCAAGGTATATTTTTAAAAGTTAAATTGGTTAAATGATTTTCGTAGATTATCATAGTGTTCTGTCACCCTAGCTCAGTTCGAATTGTTGTAGGTTATATAATGCGTACTTGTTCTCTGTTTTTGGTCACCGTTGGTAAATGCTATCGTTTTTGGATTGATGTTTTTCGGTGATAGTCTTACTGTTGACGTTTCAGCTTACTGATTTTTAATTTCAGCCATCTTTAGAACTTTTTAGAATAAAAATACAAAAACTACAATAAATTATACAGATCACAAATTACGTTAAAAACGATCACGACTTACATTTAACCCCATTCGCCTCTTGCTATCGCTGGGGGAAACAAATTTAAACTAAACCTACAGCGTCGATGGTCCCTCGTCTCCTGTGAATTGCTGCGTTGATCGTAGTTTGTTGAGAAGCCCATTATAAAGGGCGAACACGAAATTATTGCGACACATTCAACAGGGCATAACTGTTTTACCATTGGGTAAAAATCAACAAAATTTTGCACACTTTCTAATTGATGTGTATTGTTTACATGCTGTCAAACTCGAAGTCGTGTTTTTCGATTCAACGAAAATGGAGGTGAACCAACGCGAGTCGAGAGAACAAATTCTTTCCAAACACCTGGAATTTTCTGACCTGTCGCACCGGCAGTTGGGAAAAATGTTGAACATTCACCATTCAACCGTCTCCAGAGTGTTGAAGCGGTTCCAGGAGCGGTTGACGTTGGACCACGGCAAACGAGCTGGAAGAAAACCGGGACCGGAGAACAAAAAGACGGAGGGAAAGGTGAAGCGGATGATTAAATCAAATCCCAACGTCTAAAGCCGTCATTTGGCTAAAAAGATCGGCATGTCGCAGAGCTACGTCCAGAATGCAAAGAAGAGAGCTGGACTACATACATACAAGATACAGAACTTCGCAAACCGCGATGAGCGGCTACAATCGACGGCTAAAACTCGGGCACGGAAGCTCTACGAGAAGATGCTGACAAAATATGGCTGCTGTGTGATGGACGACGAAACGTATATAAAAGCCGATTTTAAGCAAATTCCAGGGTTGGAGTTTTTCACCGGCAAGAGCAAGGACTGAGGAGTGAGCCTTTCGTGACAAAGGGCATAGTAAATGGCGAGATCTACAAATCCGAGTGCCTCGAGAAGCGTCTTTTGCCGTTCTTGCAGCAGCACGACTAAGCTCCGCTATTTTGGCCAGATTTGGCATCATGCCACTATTCTAAAAGTGTCCTGGAGTGGTATGAGGCCAACTCTGTCCATTTTGTTCCAAAGGACATGAATCCGCCAAACTGTCCGGAACTGCGCCCGGTGGAGCAGTACTGGGCAATGATGAAGCGGGAACTTCGGAAGAGCAATAAGACAGTCAAAGACGAGAAGGACATGTTAAGAAAATGGAAAAAAAAACTGAGAAACTGGTACCGGATGACACTGTAAAGACTTTGATGGATGGCATCAAGCGAAAATGCGTTCAATTTTACACTCAAGGCTCCATCGGTTAACTTTTCTTTTGATTTTTGAAGTAAATATATGTATGAAACTAACCTAAAATTTTGGTTTGATTTTAAACATTGTGTTCGCCCTTTACGTGCTAGAGAAGCTAGCTGCGTGATCGTTTTTAACCTATATTGTGATCTGTAAAATTTATTATATTTTTTGTATTTTTATTATAAAAAAATGTGAAGATGGCTGAAATTAAAAATCAGTAATCAGTAAGAGTTTTCAATATAATCACCGAAAAACATCAATCCAAAAACGATAGCATAATGCGTACTTCTAGTATATTAGATCTGTTTACCTTTCTCATATAGAAATGTTATATAGTCACCTTGAAAACCGCCAAACAAATCCCGGCCCGGAGAACCGAGTGGCATATATCATTCGACTCAGTTCGTCGATTTAGGAAAATGTCTGTGTGTATGTATGTATGTATGTACGTTAGGGTGGGACAAAAAATAGATTCCAGCTCCGAGCAACTTTTTGGGTACCGTTTGGGTCCTAGAACATCTGTGCAAATTCTTAGCTTGATCCCTGAAACTATATTTTTGCGCACACTGTTTAAAGTTTACATGGGATTTTATATGGGAAAATTAACTTTCACAAAATAATTCCTCCAGGGGTCGCCCATTGCTTCCTAAAAATAAACCGTTATATGGCTTTTGTAGGAAATTTAACACAGAAACAAAGTCTCGAAAACTACGAAACGATCTCACGCTTGAGAAAAAATTATTAAGCTGAAACCAATTGATGCTCTAACGATTGATAAAAGATTCATTTTTTCTAGCACCACTGTTGTTGGTTGTTCAATTATATGCAATCTTGTTTTGATCTTCTCTTAATGTGTCTAAATCATTTTTCTATACTCTTTGGCCACTTCGCAAAAGTTTTGAGGGATAAATTGAGTCTTCTTTTGTCAATAATAAGAGAAAATTAAAGATTTTGTATATAATTCGACCGTCAGCAGCAGTGATGCTATGAAAAGTAAAATTTTCATTTATCTTCAGGGCATCAATCGGTTTTTGCTTAATAACTTTTTCCACAAGCATCAGATCGTTTTGTGGTCTTCTAGACTTTGTTTTCTTGACAAATTTCCTATAAAAATCAGACATCTGTTGTTTTTTAGGAGGTAACGGGTGACTCTTGGAAGAATTAATTTGCAAAAGACGTTTTCCCCATACGAAATCCCATGTAAACTTTAAACCGTGGGCGCAAAAATATAGTTTCACCGATCGAACTAAAAATTTGCAGAGTTGTTCTGGGAGCTAAATGGGACCCAAAAAGTTACTCGGAGCGAAATTTTATTTTTTTCATATAACCATGTCCCACTCTAATGTACGTGTGTATGTACGCATGTGTATGTATATGGATAAAAATGTCACTTCTGTTTCTCAGAGATGACTGGACCGATTTGCGCAAACTTACTCTCAAATGAAAGGTACAACCTGCCCATGGCTATTGATTTTTTTATCGATCGGATACCCGGATCCGGAGTTACGGGTCGAAGAGTGCGATCACAAGAAATCGGTACCCGAATATACGAACTTGGTAACATTTACAGAACTATGTACAGTACTGGCAAAAATAAAGAATACGCGCTATAAAAATTTGCATTTCTACTTGTAAATCTGTACCTTTTCATAATTGAATCAAACAATGTTCTACACATATATATTTTTTAGTTGGATAAATGAAATACGTGAATTCATAACTTCAATACTGATCATTTTCGTACGTTTTTTATTTATGTACACACCTAGAAAAAATAGTGTAAATTTACGTCTCCTGACCCTGACATATACGAGCATCAAAAATGACTTAGTTTTACGTTTGATTTTAATTTTACATGATGTTTAATTTCGTAAATCATGTAATTTTACTCCACATACAGCGTTTGTTCTGAATGGTAGGAAGTGTAATTGTATATCATTGCGCATGTAAAGTATATGTTTCATGTAAAATTAAACGGAACACGGTAATGTTCCGTCATTTCGTAAATTACGGCTTGTTGAATTGTGTCATGTTTGCAATTACGTCAACGATAAAATTCAGATTTTTTTGGTGTGTAGTAATAACGGTCCACGGTGTTCCTAAAACCGTTATTAACAAAAAATGACCATGAATTTGTCATACGGCATTCGAAAGATACAGTATCCAAGCATCTTCTCAGTGAATTTCAAAATGAGCCATCGAGAGATTCGAGAGAAATTGCAATTTGAAGTTTTATGACACGTTTCATAAGGATACCAGCAAACACTCACAGGTTTGGTCCTATCTCTACAAACAAAAAATATTTGTCTACTTATTTAGTACATGGCATTCGAAAGATATAGTAATCAAGTATATCTCCGGTGTGGGTCATATTGAATCTGGCAAATAAAAAGAATACAGTAAAACAGTTCTCGTGATTAACAGATGATTGCGCACCACTTATAATAAAATTTGCACGCAAATCTGCTGATCAGGCTTCCAGACGCTCTCATTTCAGCTTGCATTTGTTGATTTTTGAATAATTTGTTGGGTTTAAATTTGTTTTTTCTCAGTGAATATGAAGATCGAGGTATCAGTTCGGAGTTTAATAATTAAAGACCGCCAAAGCGGCATTTCATTCCGGAAGATTGCGGCGAAGTGCAATGTAAGTATTTGCGCGATTCAGAAGCTGTGGAAGAAGTATCAGGAGCTTGGTTCAATTTGCGATCGAGTAGGGCGCGGCCGCAAACGTTTGACAACTGCCCGGGATGAGCCCCAAGTAGAACAATCAAAGAAAGTTTGTCATTGGACATATCGGAAAGGACAATCCGAATGAGCATGCAACAACAAGGGTTGAAGAACAAATTTGCATCCCGGCGACCACTGATCCGTAAAATAAATAAAATCAAGCGTTTGGAATTTGCGAACACGTGTGTCAATAAACCGATTTCGTTCTGGAAGAAAATTTTGTGGTCGGATGGAAGCAAATTTAAGCTTTTTGGAACCAAGCGACGATCCAGAGTGTGGATTAGGAAGGGGGAGGAGCTGCTTGACAAGAACGTACAGAAGACAATTAAGCACGGTGGGGGTAGCATTATGGTGTAGGGGTGCTTTGCTTGGTCCGGTGTTGGAAATCTAGTGCAGATTGACGGAATAATGAATGCTGTTAAATACATCGAAATATTGATGCAAAATTTGAAGCGTTCAGTACGAGAGATCGGTTTGCCGGAGAATTGGATCTTTCAACAAGACAATGATTCAAGGCATAACACACAAAGCACACAAAGCGATGTCCGACTTCAGCCAATCTCGTATAAAATTACTGGATTGGCCACCACAATCACCTGACCTGGATCCGATTGAAAATCTATGGTCGATTCTTGACCAAAAATGGACAAAAGTACAGTGACAAACAAAACTTTGCTTTTCGAGGAACTAACAAGAACGTGGCGACAGCTTGATAATCAATACCTGCACAACTTGGTTGAAAGTATGCCTAGGCGTCTCCAAGCAGTTATCAGTTCGAAAGGTGACCACACAAAATACTAACGCCTAATATTTCATTGTTTTATTTAAAAATCTCAACATGTATTCTGTTTAATTGCCAAGTAAAAATTTAAATAAAATTTTCATTTCATTTTCTTGAAGCAGAAATCGAATTAAAACAAAGCTGGTAATTGCAACGTGGTAGCTTTGAATATGAGTTGAAATTCAGAAGAATAAACGAATTGTAACGAATTCGCATTTTTTTTATTTTTTTCATGGAATTGAAAAATTTGTGTACTGAATTCTTATTTTTGCCAGTACTGTATATTCACGATGTACCCCAAAGTCACAGCAATAACTGTCATCTGTCACAGACGAGGCAGAGCAAAGAAGAAAAAGGACTTGTAATTTGCGATCCAATGTCAGTATCAATTATGTTAAAATTTCGCACAGATTTTTAAATGTCCGGCTAGACACTTATAAACACTACATTTGATGCAGCGCCGTATTTTTTTTGTCTGACACTAGGATTTTACATTTTCTGATATGTGAAATAAAAATTATGATTCTTCTGACGTAAAGCTCAGAATGAATACATTATAGAAACGCGAATAACTCACATTTTTACATGTAATCGAAAGTAAATTTATGTGAATTGAGTCATCTGCTATGTGAATCTAGTAAGACGTAAAATTTCAAGACTTGTAAACTTTGTAAAAATAGGCCTAAATTAGACAGATATAGTATCATTCTGAGCAGAGGGCACATCTGCATTAGATTTCTAACAGTTATGCGGGAAAAACCCTGTAGGAATATTAAATAAAATTTGGCATTGAAAATCTCTACCATATAGCAATTGTTTCCTTAATAAATGTACAGAATATTTGGAACAGGCTCACCAGTATCCAGTATGTACATAACACCCGACACTGCCAAAACGAATAACCGCATCGCTTCCGGGAATATGACGTGGTCTGGCGGATGTGCTTTTCTCTGCGTCGCCCACCGTGACAATTGGAATTTGAACCTTTTATTTGACTTCGCTACGAATTTCGTCGCGTCGAAAACCGAGCTCAGAACAAACACTTTATCCGAGCCATAACATATTTACCGAAATATTAAAATTCTACAACTAAAGCACAAAAACAAAATCAGGGAGCGAACAAATTTCGTGCTCAGTTAACAGTTACTGCGATCGTTTATTTTTTATTAAGAGGCCTCTCTATTCCCGTTAAAAAATGAAACGGTGCCGAATTATTTCGTGAGGAAAACAAAACATTTTGCACTGCAAAACCCGTTGAGGTTAGGTATTTCGTGAGGCAAACAAACCAAAATTCTTGGGCGATACATTGCATCTGTGTACAGTCAGCTGTCAGAAATCTTAACCCATTATTGACCAACCTCCTATATATAGTAGGTGCTAAGAATAACTCCTATTACTTAAGGAATAACGCAGAACAGGCATTATCAATGAGTTAATATTGTTCATATACTCTAACAGAATACGTTTAGAGAAGTTAGAGTGGTTAAACCGGTGTTTATGTTTTGTTTTTATTCAATTTTCCCTTAAGGGGTTACACATTTTTGTCATGATGAAAAAAATCGAATTTTTGTAAATTAGATATTCTCAAACTACATACGATGAGAAAAATTTTCTCAAAATTTCATTAAGACCTGAATACTAAAACTTGAGTTACAGCGATTCATAGACCGCTACCCATTGACCACTCGTAGGCGGTGAGTAGTGTTTGATACGCTAGACCGTTGACTCGTTGCAGCGACAGTAAAACTCGATTATCTCTGAATTGTATTTTGTTGAAAAGTTCATTCGCGGCGACCACGATATCTCAGGAATTAATTAATCGATCAATCTGAAATTTTCACTGGTTGTTCCTTATTATATTAGCTACTCTTAGTAGGAAATTAATTTCACTGGAATGACCACATTATTTTTTCCAATCGGAAAACTCAATTTGTGCTGCGTGTGAAAAATAAGTTGGGCAATAATGGGTTAATAATGTATGCTCATACTAGAGATGGGGGGTATGGGTTTTTTAGTATCCGGAGCCGAACCCGAATATTATTTTTGTAAGCTCGCCCGAACCCGACCCATACCCGGATTATAAAAATGCAAAAAGTTCGAACCCGATCCGTACCCTGTGAACGTAGCCAGAAATACCTATGTTCCAGATTGCTTTCGGCGACAACACTGACATGGAAACTGCCATCAATCAAGTATTAGTAAGATGCTAGGACATTTTTTCCCGAAACTATTTTACCGTAAATTTAAGCTTAGGGGAGACCGGGCTGGTTGGCCGAGTTTTGCTTTCGGAATTTTCTGTACTCATTTTGGTTAGACTTTTTGAAAACCGGTTTGCGCTGTCATGAAGATACAACACTTGAGCACATATGTAATTTTTTTCATTCATGAAAAAAATCAGGGAAAAAGTTATTAGCAAACAAATGCGGAAAGAAAAATCGGCCAACCAACCCCAGGGCGGCGGTAGGTTGGCCGAGTTTGGTAAAATAAGTTAAACAAGTCAAATGTATCGGTGGAAAAATTTTAATTAAAAAAAACATCGATTTTTCGTATATAGGTAAGGAAAATAAAATCCATCCTGCATTTTTAGTCTTTTTGGACTTAGTTTTGGCAGCTTTCGTGAACTTGTCACTAGCTCTCGCTGATTTTTTTCCTCCGCCAGCGTACGCTTACGTTTGATTTCATTTTTCTGCTCATCCAATACTGCTTTTATTGGGGAATCTGTCAAAATTTGAGACGATCGGGGTTTACGGTTTACTTGCCACTTCTTCGAATCAGATCGTGCACTCGCCTTGGGAAGATGTCTGACGTCTTCAGAGAGGCTTACATCTGCAGCAGATTCTATGCTAATGGACGATTTTTGTTCGGGGTTGGGTCAATCTGTAACAAATCCTGCCAGAAACTCCTCAGGAGGAAAAATTTTAGAATAGAAGCAGCACACGCCAGAGATTTTGAAACCTGCTTGGCATTTAATTCATGAAATATCGGAATCAACTGTTTTATAAACAATTTCTGACTTTTAATGATTCTAATCTCTTATTTTTATTTGGTAATAATTTTAAATTATTTTTATTACTTATTTCTCGTGTATATTTTTCCTTATAATCATCAATATTAGCATACTATCAAATTTTGCTTTGAAAAAGATTAGCATTTCACAAATATCAAAGTGCATATTACTCTACACTAAATTTACAACTTGGCCAACCAGCCCACAGTGGATCCACTCCATACAAAAGCTGGACAAAACCTCAAAAGTAGTTTAAAATGTCTGAAAATATCATCTAAGGGTAATTTTCTTGCGCTGAACTCGATTTTGATTAAATTAGAACGCTAAAATGAAAATTAGACAGCCTAGGATGGTTCTAGAAGTTTTTTTTTAAATATCGCAAAAGTGAATTTTATTAACTTCTCAAAACAGATACTTCGTAAGCGAACAGAAACATTTTGATTTCCTAGGGTAGTCCTTAGTAACGAGTTAGCTAGGGTAGTTCCAATTTATCGAAATCTGGTGAATAAAAAATGATGTAATTTTATACATTTGTTTGTAGATATTTAGACCAATCTGAATACCATCGTAGAAAAAATCATCTCTTCATAGCTTTTTAAGAGATAATCCTCATGTACTAATTTATGAACGTAGGCGTTTAGAATAGTTATAAAAGATAGCATATCTTAAGGTGTTTGATAGAATGCCTTCAATTTTTGTTTTATTGGTTTATTTATTTATAGTTAGCGCCAAAGCTATTAAAAGATGACAGGTTTATTTAATTTTGATTTTGAAGATCTCAAATTATGCCCTACTATGCTCTATTCACAGTTGCTCATACGATGCATACTGCAGCTAAACCGCTTATTACTTTTCCATTGATTTTCAATTCCAACGATGATATGAATATCTCTCCTTGTGGGTACTGACTTGGTTTTTCGTACGCAAGCGTCCTGAGCATACTTTGCACTGATGTATATGTATGCTTTGAAATAGAGGCGTGAGCGTTTTTGCATGAAGCTCCCATCAATTTGGAAATGAATTATTGAGGGAGATTTTGAATTTGATTGTTGATTGTGATACATTCAATAGGGAGTTTGCACTTGAAAATAAATGTTGCATTACTGGTAATAACAATAACTAAAAATCGGGTAAAAAAGAACACTTCCCACATTCACGTGTTTACCTTACATTGGCCACCAGTAAAGTTAACGACCAATACCTACCAAAGAGATAGGATTCGTGGAAAGATGTAATAATAGTTGCAGTTAGTTTGCTTCGATGGCTTGTATTTATTTGATTTTTTCTATACTGCAAACAACTGTGAAAATGTAGAAACACCAGCCATAGTTGCAAGACGATTAAGGCATACTTATATTTCTTTCAAGGAATGCGCCCCAAACCCTGAATTTACAAACAGCGTTCAGAAAAAGAAATCCACCGGTGAATAATAATGCAAAACTTCATGAAATCAAAAATACCATGCGTCTCCATTAAAAAACTAATTTTACAAATGTCCACATATCAACCTTCGGCGCAAAACGGCGCAAGATAGCATTATGATTTTTGAAAACTAGATAAAATTCTACGTCAGTTGTATTAGATGACATCCTTTAACACGCTTTTACCTATAAGGAGATGACACTCTGAATGTAAATATGTCCGCATCAAACAACATTGTTATATTGATTTTATTGGTAACTTTATAAATGCTCATTATTTCTCAAATCGAAATACACCATTGAATTCCTGAAATGATTTTCTATTAGAAACACCTATATGTGTTGTTAAATTATCATTGTAGTACCTATTAAAGCGAGATGAATCAGAATGTACAAAAACTTTTTGTCACTCAAATTCGTGTAGATTTTCAAGACCTTGTACGGTTCAAAAAAATGTAGCACTTATATTTTTCAATCGATTGACTCAAAAATTTGGCGAATACAGCTTTAGGAAATGTACATTTAGAAAAAAAAACATAAAAGGTATGAAAACCGACAATACATTTTGGAGGTTTTGACCGGCCCACTGTGTTGTAAGCCCCGCACAGAACTCGGCCAACCTACCCCATTGAGTATTTTCGGGAACAATCACGATTTACGCAAACAAATATAAGGTTATATTGGCAACCGTTATACCACTTTATTGGGTTTTGAATACTCTTTCCAGCAGTACCAAGTTATTTGAAATCGGATGTAAATTGATTCACGTAACACATATTAATTTTCAGAAACAGAAATTTACTCACTAGTGCCGAAAAAAGAACAAACGTGCTCCTGTACAAACGACACCACCAAAACACCTGAAATTACGTCGGTACATTGGTGACCTAATACCCCATCAAAATCATTATAGATATCGCTACTACGCATAATAGCCTTTTCATAAAAGGCTCTCGGCCAACCTGCCCCTTCGGCCAACCAGCCCCGGTCACCCCTATATATGACTTCTTTTGCACTGAAAATATAAATTCGTAAATATAATGAAATTGATCGTGCAATGCACGAGTTCATTCGTCGTTTTCCGCAACAAAGTATTTTCGTGCATTGTAAATAGTCGGTTTCGTTCATTTCATGAACTGAAGAATGGCCGCTTGGTGCACTAAAGTTGTCGTAAATGTTACTTATTTGGTGTACATTGCACGAATGTTATCGTTAATAACGACATTATTTTTCTTGAATGAAACGAAATATATTGTTTATTTTAATAAACGTTTGTGTATATCACGAACGACTTCCTTGGTCGCACGAATTCAATTCAGCATAGTATTTTGACATTGCTCCGGTAGAATATGGAACGGGCTCGGTTTCTTTGTAAATTATCCCGGAAGAGAGACAAACTTATTGATACAAAACCACCAAACAGTTCGCGATGGCTCAACTGAATCTGACCGAATTCGTACTGTTCCGGATCCACTGGAAGCGAAAAAGGTTCAGGAAATCCTCCTGAAACCGGCGGACAACGATACTGTTACTAAATAGTCAGACCGAGACCGTTATGATCAAACATTATCTGACGTATAGCAACAAGGACTCCATATTCTACCTCTATTGAAACTCTTTTGACGTTGACGGTGTGACGAATGGTGCTCGTAAATATTATAAAGACTTTTGTATATAGCAGCGAACAATTCGTTTACCTAATGAAGCCGTTTCGTGATAAGCCAACGAAAGTCGTTTCGTGGTTTTTACGAAAAACTTGTAGTAAAAAATAAAAGTGTTTCAATGGGAGGGACTACGAATGATTCATCATATGCACGAAATATTCGCATATTTTAAATAAATTGTCTGTACGAAACTAATTCGTAGCGATTTACGAAGATAAGTGTAGTAAACTTTCGATAAGATCAATTCTTCCAAAAATCATCTAAACAAACATCAATTCTATTTTAAACACGCTCATCTTTTGTCCGGCACAATTATTTTGTAATTTTTTAAGCGTCCTTGCAATTGAAAAAGGAAGAATTTATCTGCATATTTTTGATTAATTGGAGTAATCTCGTGAACATGTATACATGTAAACATTCCTTTTTAATTAAACGTGTCAATAAATTTTGTAGTAATGCCAAACAGTTTTGTCTATAAAGTCATAAAAAATCTACAATTTTTGATGCTTAGTGGTTAAAGAGGGATCTTTAATTTGGAAAAATTTTCTCAGATTTTCATATGTATTGATAGTGGGTGTCCTTACGAGTTAACCTATATTGTTTTTAAACCTCAATATACCTTTTTGATTTTTTAATTTGAATAAAACAGATTAAATTCAGCTAACAAAATGACAGTTATCCTACTAAATGACATATCTGCAAACATGTTCGTTCGCCTTATTGTTAACCGGGGCAGCACCCCACACAGTATTATCCGGTACTTTTGCAATCCGCCAGCAGCTTGCATCCTAAGTTTCATTTGCAAACTATAGTAGATTTGATGAGGCAACCTATAAAGTCATACTAATCTCATGGGTTTGGATATGTTATTGTCCTAAAAGGAAACAAACCAAAAAATGTTTTTTTTTCAATAGTTTAGGTCTTAGAAATGGAAAAAAATCTTGAGATATTAACTCACAGTAAAAATCTCCATAAAAAAATGCCGTAACTCGCATACCTCTAAAGATCCCTATTAGACTATTTTCCTTAAACAGATCGATATAAGTCATACAATGCATATCTCTCCCATGCACTTGTTTTTCTTTTTGAATGTCGGAAAGATGAAGGAAATTAACAACATAAATACTTCGAAAATACTCAAGAAACTTCACAAAAAGCGATAAATGTTTCCCTAAGCTTCCAGTTCAATTTCTATGGATATTCAATATTCAACGCTCGCCTATAGGACCAGTGGCGGATCCAGGGGGAGGGTCTTGGGGGTCTGGACCCACCCCCCCCCCCCAAAAAAATTTTAAAGTTCTTGAGAAATTTTAAAATAGTTTCTATTTTAAATTCATTCCAAGTTCAAAATCATTCAAAACTAGATTCGATTACCAAACCTGATTTTAATTAAATAAGTGTATTTCATATTACGTATTGCACAATGAACATTTCAAAGTTGAAATTTTGGACCTTCTCCGAATTTTTTTTTCTGGATCCGCTCCTGTATAGGACGAATGTATGTCAAAATGAGAAAATTATACTTGTTTTAATATTTTTCTACGAGGATATGTTATCGCTTCTTGGTATTGGTAGAAAAGGGTCATCCAAACATTTATACGGGTAAGTGAGTCAAACCCACTTGACGGGGCCTCGAAATTTTCACAAAATCATCGATTTTCATGAAAAAGTGAAATCTTAAAAATGGCGGTTTCGCAATCTTGTCGCTATCTTGTTTTTTCGCTATTTTTGCTAATTTCCAGTGATAAGAGTTAATTTTCATCATTTTCGGCACAGTTTACTGCCTCTCGGTTATCAAAAGTGTGAATAACGGTGCAATTTATCGATTATACAAAGTGAAGTGGCTTATAAAAGCATTTTTCGGCATATTTTCGACTGACGCGAGTGGTCACAGTTTGTGAAAATCGAATTCCGGTAACTGAAAAAAAAATCATTTCCTCGCATTACGGGCCGTCGATTCCCGATGCATAGGGTGACCATACGTCCTGGTTTCCCAGGACATGTCCTGGTTTTGCATTGACTATCCTGGTGTCCTGGGAAGTCGAGGAAAATGCTTGATTTGTCCTGGTTTTTCTCCTGGAAGCGTAATATATTTATATTTATTCAGTCTTCGCTTTTCACTATGCTCCAGATCGCAGTTACGAACGACCGCAATCATAACTGCAACGTATACTCATCCTCCATCGGAATGCCACAAACAAAACTTAATACATTCGAATCTCCCCATTGTACCTTCCGATGTTTTTTTAATCTCTCAAAACTGCCTCGTCAATATCGATGAAACAATGGTTATGAGCGCTTCTTCTCGGCTGAAATCGCCTTTCAATCCGGGACCCGAAGAATTCCCTTTGGTACCTCTGAAAAGATACATCGGCGTTTTGGTGCTTCTGCTTCTACTTGTGTTCACTTGTGTTCGTCTTACTGGATATCCATTCCATAAAAAGAAAAATATCAACTATCGTGGAAAAATTTCATTGAGTGCTCTCTCGAGCTGGGGATCATGGAATTACTACAGGGTCGATACCAGTACCTATTCAGTTGCTCTGCTTGTTAACAGTACAGTGAATCAAACGAACGTTTCTACCTAAAGTCTGCTGTCTGCTGTCCCAAGCCAGTGTGAACAATAAAGCACCGTTACTTTCATCAGTGCGATATCGATCATTCATTTTAAGATGTTTGAAACACAACAGCAAAATTCAACAGCAAATTTTCAAATGCAGTTCAGACTAACGGAAGTCGTCGTTATACAAGCCCACCACACTCTCGTTACTGATAACGTTTAAAACTTTGGCCATAACGGTGAGCTACGCTATGGAAGACAACATGCAATACGTCGTTGAGCATGATAATGTTAGGACCAAGATACTCGTATATATTGACAATGATAAGATTGATATGCGTCTGCACGATCTACACCTGGGTACTATTAATAAATTTATTACAACCATCATGTGGGAATACGTAAGATTTAAGTTTGAAACCAGGAGAAAAATTTTCTAGGTATTTCCAACGGTGCTTCTTTCGTGAAAATGCGAGTGACGGAACCTATTCCGTCATATCTGAACTTTCAATTCAAAGTAAAACGCGTGACCAAATCTCAAATCACGCTGTGCACGTATGAAGGACAGACCCCTGCGTGCCCTACGTTGTTACACAAGAAGACACACTACGAGAAACCATGTACACAAACCTCTAACAAAGCAATATCAACTGCAAGCATACCCATCACACAGGCCTTCATCAACATCAACTAAATCACAAACCACTGGAGTTGCAGCTCAGGCACCAACGAATACTGCAACAACAGAACCTACGCACAGCGTGTCCGATCATTGTGATGCGCCTTCTACTTCCCAATCAACTGCTAGCAGCACCGATAATAAAGTAAATAACAAAGAACACGGATACGCAATCGTGACCTGTAGGCCCCACAAACAACTCAAACCAGGTAATCGTGAAAGCCCATAGAACATTAACAGCGAGGATAGCATGAACGAAAACGATAAACCGAGAGAAAGCGGACAAAGTGATCCACAAGCAACAAGAGGCAATGAAATAAATTGATCTTCAATAAGAAATAAGATCGTTACGTAAAGTAACAAAGCGCGTGCACAAGATCCGATGGATACACAATAAAATTCGATTTTTTTATTTCGATTATAGAGGTTTCAACCTTAAGGGTCATTCGCCTCTTCGGGTTAGAAAAATCTTATATGAAAGTTTCTAACCCTATGTGCGAGGTCGGGGCTCGAACCCAGGTGCGCTGCGTACAAGGCAATCGATTTACCAACTACGCTACGCCTACCCCCAATTCGATTTATTTATTTTTATTTACACATTGATAATATTAAAAGATCCACGGCTCAGGTAATGCATTGAGGCGCGGCAATGTCGATTGAGAGGTAGCGGGGGGAAGCATTACTCTTTCGACTGTCCTGGTTTTTTACTCGTCTGATATGGTCACCCTACCGATGCAAGGACAATAAAAGTGCACAGCAAACATCTAGAAACACAGTGTACATTGGAATTTTTTTTTCTAATTGCCGTATTTTTTCACTTTTCGTATCGAATTTTTTTCTCTATTTTTTATAGAAAAATAGTTCGATCCGAAAAGCGGAAAAATACGGCAATTCGAAAAATTGGCATATTCAAATAATTGGCGTTTCACCGGCGACTAGCGACTACCAGGTGTCGCCCCAAAATTCTTCGGCCGAAAAATAGGTGGCAAACCAGCCGGTCGGTGCTCAGCAATTTTCGTCCGCGTTCCTTGTCACCTATTTTTTATTGGGTGTTTCATCGGCGGTGCTATCTTTGAAAATGAACCGCCTTGGATATTCAACTGTTTTTTGCGTTCTAGTTTTGTTGCAAATGAGTAGAAGTTTTGATTCTTTTATATTCGGGATTGCAGATATTTTGTCGCATGTAAATTTTGGGTGTACGTTGGTGTGATGGCACTGTAAGGGAACACGTATCCGCTGGTCGGCCAACTTTTCTTTGGACTGAGCAAACTAATTTCAATGTTTGTTTAGGGTTTGTTTTACCAAGGGGGGAACTGGTCCAGAGAGCATTCAATGTGCATAGGGAAAGCACATGGCCTTATTTGAGTGGAATGATCACTTAAATCATATATAAGGTTTGAAAATTGACAATTCGCAATTACCCTTCAGTTGTGTCAGCACGAAGAATAACTGTTTTGCTGTCGTGTTCGTTGGTCATCATGTGTATGTATGTAGCTTTCAATTCTATCTCATGCCTCCATGCGAGTCTAGGTCTATTGATGACATTTGATCCTTAGACCGGCGACGACTGGGTGCTGTCGGCCTTCTGCCGATAGTGGCAGAATGAGAGGGTGCGAACGGATCTAGCCGAGAAGACAATACCGTGAAAATGAATAGTTGTTCGGAGATCGGCTTCAATGGGATTTTTATTTGACTGGTATCGATGATCACGGGTCAATACGTACTGAAAATTTCGTCGCGTCTGTTTTAATGAATCTAATTTCAAGCTTGATTATTGGCCCGTGCATCAGGTTAACGATCCTCTGTATTTCCGTTCAATGTTCGATATAATCGTTCGTATACGTGTATTTCACAAACAATCCGATATGGAAGATAGAGAATACTTTCGTTGATTTATAAAATCTCGAGCTATCATCAGGCATGGGAAAATTCACTCATTCGTTTGATTCCATCTGGTAGCCATTCATCCTTGGTTCAGCCGCACACAATCAGCATAGTGAGCATGGAGCAACGAACCACGAGAGAATGCGATGAATGCTCTCTCCACCACCAAGTATGAGCAATCTGAACGGTCAGCGAACGCACTATGTGAGTGAGTGGTTAGAAAAATACTAGTAACGAACCGAACGTCAGCGAACACACAGGAATTCAATTCTAGATGAACCAAATTTCGCTCACTCATCGAATGCATTCGTTGACTCATTCAGAGGGTTCCTTGCATGTTATTCCAATAATAAGCATGAGGCGCTATATATATGATTTACGTAGAGCTGTAGGAATTAGATTTTTCTTTAAACTTCTTGTTCGGCTTGGAAGCCTTTTGGTGATTATAAGCCGGAGAATTACATGAAAATATAAAACAGTTTCAATACTATTTTACATATGACTTCTATAATAATCGTTGCTTACAGGTGTGGACTTGACGTCGCTTTTGGGAATGATTTGAGATAGTAGCGTCGCATTCGGAAAGCGATATAAATTGTGAAATTTAAAATTAACTCTTTTGAAAGGCTAACGCGATGTTTATACCACTGCAGAGCGTAATTTCCTCTCCCTTCGTAGTAGCAATCGCACAAGTGTTTATTATAGTATATTAAGAGTAATTAACGAAATTAGCTTTTTGACTTATTAGATTGTCCAAAGTTGTATCAGATAGATATTACTAAATTAATATTTATTAAATCAGTACAGCGTTTAGTAGTTTTCTATATATAGTGGGGGCAAAAAGAATTTTCTCAGCAGACGGCATTTTTATTGACGTCAGATATCTATTGCTGGCAACTAGTCGATAAACCCGTATCAAAAATAAAATTTCGAAAGAAAAGGCCCTCTAGGATTTTAATATGGCATCATTCGATTTTGTGATGTGATGTGATGTGATATTAAGCCACCATCAGCTCAAGGTTTTTCCAATTAATGCGGGTAGACTTACGGTAGCCCCGAAATAGTTTATCGTGAAACCTTCGTATTATTGCTATTAATGAAGAGAAATCAAAAGGTTTGGGCGGGTCCGTAAGCAGAAGCACTTACACGCACCCGCTGGTAAGAAAGAGACCCTTCCAACAATATTACTCCAGTCAAAAGATAAAAAATTTCGCTATACCTGCTTTACCCACCTGATGGTTTGTTTTGAGAAGGGTGCGTCAAACTCATATCAGACCTTTTGAAGAAAACAAGTTTTATTCAGGTGACTTAGGCTGGCTATCCACGTTCCTTCGTCCAGTCCTCAATTTATATGATACCCTGGTGCTCCTAGCCCCTCCCAGTTTTCAATGTTATATAGTGCATTAAATTTATTGTATAATATGTGATATAGCATAATAGACAAATAGCTCAATATCGATAAATATAATGGATATTTTGTTCATAGCTAATTGAAAAAATAATAAAAGCTGTAAGGAATGAATAATATAATATAATATAATATAACATAATATAATATAATATAATATAATATAATATAATATAATATAATATAATATAATATAATATAATATAATATAATATAATATAATATAATATAATATAATATAATATAATATAATATAATATAATATAATATAATACAATATAATATAATATAATATAATACAATATAATATAATATAATATAATATAATATAATATAATATAATATAATATAATATAATATAATATAATATAATATAATATAATATAATATAATATAATATAATATAATATAATATAATATAATATAATATAATATAATATAATATAATATAATATAATATAATATAATATAATATAATATAATATAATATAATATAATATAATATAATATAATATAATATAATATAATATAATATAATATAATATAATAGACCAATAGCTCATTCCAATGATAAAAGGTAACTGTTTGAGTAATGCAATGGTGTTGGTGAGATGATGAACAACATTGAGATAATGACGATATTGCATATTAATAAGGTGAATATAATGGATGCAATAAAGGAAATTCATGTAACAAAAAGTTAGCAATGAGCTTATCTTAATCTTTCATTGCAATTGATGACTGTAAGTGCTATTGTAAATATGGTTAACTTAATTAATATATTAAGTTAATAAAAAGATATATAGTGAGTATAAGAATACAATACAATAACTAATACAAAACAAGATATCAGAATATTTAAATATGGTGCATTATGGTAAGAGTTGATACGCCTTTCATACTCCACTCAACAAAATACATCAAACCAACAAAATGAATCTAATGCCAAAATAGATGAAATGGGTATTACGAGCACAATGTAGACAATGAATATATAAAATACATAACACCTTAATATATATATTGAATGTAATTGTAATTTAAGCAATGAAACATTGAAACTTTATCTTAGCGATAATGCTGAGGGATCTTGTCTCGGTTATTGAGCTATGGAATATAATCTTACCTATCAATTTGTAAATAACTTAATTAAAATTAAAATTAAAACATAAGAATATTCCTAAGACGATGGAGGCGATGACATTAGCACTGTCTTTCTTTGTGTTGTATCCTAAAGAACAGGTTTAAGGGCGAATATATGGACATCATACTGGAAACCGAATACAGTAAGATTCCGTTTTTGGCACGTTCCGTTTTTGGCATGCTCCATTTATGGCAACAAAAAAGTTCCGTTTTTGCCAACAAATGGATTCCGTTTTTGGCAACATTGTTGTTGTACATAGTAAATCTTTTACAAAATGCTCATACACATTTAGTTGTAATAATTGATATCACTTTTGACTTTTTTCCAGCCATGGGAGTCATATTTACTACATTTTATGGGGGCGGGCATAGCAAATAAAATTATATTTGCTGATTTTCTTCTATCATTTCATTTCATATCACATATTCTTTTTTTTTTTTTTTTTTTTTTTTATTTCAATTATAGAGGTTTTAACCTTAAGGTCATTCGCCTCTTCGGGTTAGAAAAATCTCTTAGGAAAAATTTCTAACCCTATGTGCGGGGTCGGGACTCGAACCCAGGTGCGCTGCGTACAAGGCAATTGATTTACCAATACGCTACGCCCACTCCCATCACATATTCTTATATAATTACTGTTGTTGTAACATTTATGAGGTAACAAATTGAAAATAAAAGCTTTTAAAGTAAGGGGGCCATTTTTGTCACGGTTCCTATTTTGGCGACTGATAAAAAATATATTGTTGCCAAAAACGGAATCCTACTGTATTGGAATTATAAGAATACAATACATACAGTGAATATAGGGAATTGTTTACAACGTCAGCAATCTGCTCCTAACGCCGAAAAACTGAGATCAGTTCTATAAAATACAAAAAAAACATACAATTGGTCCAAAAAGTGTATGATAGTGGCGATATTTATTTCTCTTTTTGTATAAATCTGATAAGAAATCTGAAAGAATTTCAGGACTGGCTCGTTAATTTTTATGTACAACACTCTCCTTCGCAACTCAAACACCCCAACCACTGAGGTGCATAACATATAATACTGCATGATGACGCAATTGAAAAAAAAAACAAAAAACGGCAGCTCAGCTCTTCTACAAGGTGTCAGAATCTAAAAACGATCAGAAATCAGTCTCTTGAACTGTGGTGGAATCGAAAGTTTTCCAAGTCCATGCAAATAAACTCTAAAACCTGTCAAAAAGGACGATGTTCCACAGAAAAGTATTTACCATTCTATACCATCCACTCAGCTCCCCGCCGCTAGACCAATTCAATAAGAATGCACCATCAATCTTACATAAAAATCTCGATATATAAAGTGGTATTTCATTTAGAACAATTTTGATAGCAACCTTTCCGTAATGGGGTGACGCACATATCAGATAAAAACATTTACATACCTGTAAAGAGTAAATATATACCGAATACTCGAAATACAACGCACACCAAGGGAATAGAATTCTGATTTAACATTCACACAATACACCGTCATCGACGGAAAAGATGATCGCAGTTTTGCCTATGACACGTTCACATATGCCGCGCGTAAACACCCTTCGTGTCTCTAGCTAATTACTCGATTAGCGGATAATAGATTATTTGCAAAAACCACACGTCACTGTATTAGTGCATAGTAAATCCAATCATATTTATATGAATATAAACCTTGAAGCTCCAACTGAACATTCAACAGAGGTGCATTGCTTGCATATTTATCGCATCCGCACAAATACCTCAAAATCCGATACATTTCGAAGTCACAGAAAACACCACCCGAAGAACAATGAAATACACAGAAAAATGAGATTCCAGCGCTCACGAAAATTTGCTTTGGTATGAATTTGGTATTCGCCTGACATTAGTAAAAACAAACACTTATCTCTTCGTGTAGACCACAATCCGCCACGTTTCCTCCGTTTCGCTACTGAGGTTGTAGTTGGTCATCATATTACCAACACATCAACAACCCCTCTCACTGGTGCACCATTCGTGTGAAATCACAATTCCTAACTGGCACTCACACTTGCTATATCCTACTGCTGTCGAGCAAATCTAGCCTTCCGGAGGCGTAGTGCCATATTGCTTTGTTGTGGCATCCACATCATAAAACATCTACACTTCATTAATCCAAACACTTTGCTGACCGTATCACATTTTAATATGGCATCATTCGATTTTCTGCATAAACTCTTTAATCGCGTATAAACACCTTATATGGTGTCGGCTCGATCGGCAGTTGCCGAAAAAGATGGTTTCATTCCCATCCAGAATTTGAGCTGGTTTGAGGTTTCTGTCAGAATTTCGGATCAAATAAAATAAACGATCACGGCTCATTATCGGTTGTTTCATTTGTGTTAAATGGTTGTGGCTAGTTTGACTAGGATTAAATAGTACTTATAGGTGTTCCGTTGGGATGATTTTAGATGATTTGATGCATTTATTTTTTAAAGTTTACCCTTTAGTCGTTATAACGCCTCGTACACTATTTTTGGATGTTATAACCTTGAATTTCATGTGCGTCATGATATTCAAAGAAATATTGTGGTTGCAGTTGAAAACTGGAAAATCCAACCAGCCACAATCGTATTTTCTCTGGTTTGAACAATGGAATCACGTCGGAAGTAGTGCGAATTTTTCATATAATTATGCGGTATAATGCACACTACTCCCGACGTCCTGAATTAGCATTGAACAAGAGAAAAAATTGTTGTTGATTACATTTTCCAGTTTTTAACTGTAAAGATAATATCTTAACTGTACAAAAGATAGATTAATAAATACACAAATGTAGGTAGGTCACGCTAGCCGTTAAACGATAAGCTTGCTCATCCTCCCTCTTGAGCTATTTTACCTTTGCACTTCTAACCATAAATCTTTCCATGTATTTCCTCTACAAAGGATAGAGAACCGATTGAACGATTCAATGATTGAATATGATGATTGAATCAAGATGAGACTCATCAAGTGGCTCGCAAACCAAAACGATAATATTCCAATCTTCATCATTCTTAGAAAATATTGAGAGAATGAGAGGCTCTCCGACTTAGAATGACCGGGAGTCAATTGAGTGCCGCACAACTGCTTTCGCGAATGAGCTTTGCGACTAGCTCAGTGTATACTTCCTGGCGTTCACTTCGTGAGACAAACACAGCAATTGGAAGCATGAGATGTATCAGAATATGAATGCAGTGGAGTGAATTTCGAATGTATTTTTCCCATACCTGGCTATCATAACTCTTTGTCTGTATAACGTGTTATCACTCGTTATCACTAACTAAACTACTACCCAATAAACTATGCTTTACGGGTCGCATCGCTTGCTTGGAGCGAATCCTAGACTCTATTCCCTTCCAAACCACCAACTCCGCGACACCTATGGAAGAGTCTGATGAATCGAAAAAAAATCGTCGCGTGATTGAATATTATTAAAAAATATAAGCAGTGCTCCTTATAGCCGGCTATCTGGAGTTCAAGTTGCTTATTTTGCTAATCGTATTAATACAACAAATGATAAATTTCCCAAATTCTCGGTAGCCGGCTGCCCAGAGCAATTATTACACGGTAACGCTATTGACACACTTACTAACAACTCTCCCCTTCCCGTGATACATGTGGAGATGCAGAGTATTCCTCGGTCTCTACTAGCAACATGTATTGGACTAACATTCCTTTCTTTCCCAGAAGATCTGCATTCGGACGTGGCCGGCGTCGGTATTGATCAGCATGCAGGGATCAATATAGATTGTACAATGTGGCTCATCATGTTATTCCCAAGCATGTTGTTCCAATGAACATTTTGCAATCTCATTTGGTTCTGGTCAATAACGGAGTAGCAACTACGGGCGATCTCTTATGCTTATGCTTAAATCACCGATTTTCATGAAATTTTTTTTTGTAACTTTTGGTACAAAAATCTTGCTCCCAAACAATTCACACTTATCAAAACATTCTTCAAGCATTAAGATTTCGAACATTTGAAGAGCACCAATCAAACAATAATGAAGCATTGGCAACGCTTATTTTCAGCTAACGTGCAATCAAAATGCTGATTACTGACAAGCAGTATTAAATAGCTTTTTATATGCTAATTTCCAACAGTTATGCATTCAAAATGCTAAGGTACGGCAAGAAGCATAAGGCATGTAAATTAAAAGTTATTTTACTGCAAATATTAATGCTTGGCGATTACCTAGGTAGCTTCGAAGCTAGCCACTTTAGATTTAGATAACAAACACGAGGAAACTGACTTATACTTTCATCGAGATGTTTCGTTTTGCTATTATGCTTCCGAGGTAATATAGATAGCATTCGAGAATATTTTTTTGGCCAACTGGTGATGCGACAAAAACGCAATTAGTTGTGTTGGCAGTTTTAGCTGGAACAGCTAAGACAAAAGTAATAAGCTGCCATATTTTAATTTTGTGATTGTGGTGTTATCCATGTACAATAAAGTGACCAGGTATTTCGGGATGAATGCTGGGCGCGCATAAGGAATTTGTTGAAAAAAATTCACAGATCTTTACACAACTTTTGTAAGACTAAGATCCTTCTCCTAAAGTTCCATACATAGAATCTAAATGAATTTGCTGAATTGGCACGTTTCCAAACGCTACTCGAAAAAAGTGGGGGACACTTTGCGGGACATCTAGCCAGGTAGGATAACTTCTTCAAATATGAGACTGTCTTACTTAGTCTATTAAATTAGTTTAAAAAAATATATGTACGATAGTTGGTTGTACGAAATTTGATTCTAGCGCAACTAAACTATATTCTCACAGTGTACAACCTCTTCAATTATGAATTAGAAATTTGCGAATTTCGCAAATGAACTTACAACTAGGAATGTATTCATGTCCGTCTGTCTCCAAACAGCGGTAAAACTAAAGAAAAGCTACCAAAGTTGCATCGATTCCAGTTACTAACCCCCTTCACATTCACCAACTCACGTTTATCTCAACGAATCAGGAACGGTTGAAAAATTCAACATGCTTCAAACTCAATACTTTCTAGCCGGGTTGCGATTTCTATATATGCGAATACGATTACGTACTCCTGGGGGCCCCGGGTGCTGTGAATAATGCATTAGATTGCCAAACCAGAGCAAACCCACCGAAAATGCTAGAGCTAGCTAGCTGCTGCACGAATATCTACACGAAACCCCGGAGCTACGGAACAACATATGCAGATGCACCAACAAACATTTGCCGTTGCGCTTTGCCACTTCTCGGAACGAAGTTGTTTTGTTGCTATTACTGCTGCTATGAATTGTAAATGCATCTCCGATTTTCGCATTCATACACAGTATTGTCTCGGTTTCGCCGATTTAAAGCATGGCATGGCTTAAGTAGATTTTTGGGGGGAACATTTCCTATCGCTCCTTCCACTGGTCGGTTTCAAACATGTTGCAGTGAAAAAAATGTGTACTTTTGTTTTGCGCAGGATTGTACACTTGTCAGATGCATTACTAGAAAGGATATCCGTTATGTGGTATTTAGATTGGTGTGAATGAATTTATCCTCAATGCCACGGTTGTAACATCAATTCTGATAAGAATTCCACCATCTAGACCCTAGATATCGGCTCATTAGCACATGACCAAATTTTTTTCATCTCAGAGAATCCCAACGAATTCAGACCCACTAGGATGAGAACTAGTCACACTTGCCAACCCAACCATCGGTGCCGTCCAGACAGTAAATTGAAACGTATCAAATAAACACAATTAATATTATAATGCTGAATTGTCAAATTAGTCAACTTTGTCGGGTAAATACTGTTCAAATCCGATTGGAATATATGCCATTCTCGACAGCGAAAAAATATCTGCATGAGATGTGATCTTTTACAGTAACTGTCATGATCTTATTTAATAGATTGGTGAACGATGCGATTCCTCGAACACAGAACAAAGCTCGTCCCATCTCACGACTTGCCTTCTACAAAGCGACATTCATACTACAAACGAACTCGAAACAGAGAAGACATGCAGCACTCAACGGAAGCATTTTCAATTGCGGTTTCCTTCGTTAATCTTTTGCCACAGTAGCAATTTTCCGGCACTATTCGTGTGTGTGTGTGTCTGTTTGCCGCCGTCATTCTGTATCACTCACATTTGCCGCACTCTCGGCATTCTCAACTGGATTGCTGCCTTCCGTGTACAAGTATACGATGGGTATCGTATCCTTGGAATTTTCCCAACAATACATGTGTACACTCTAACTAGCGCATCAATCTCAGTTTCAAAGTGCCTCTTCGGGGAGTTTCAGCAACCGCAACGGAATTGGCTGCATTTTCACTGGTTGTGTTCAAATGCTAAAATAGGCAACGATAAAATGGAACCTGTCTCCGCCTGCCTGCCTGCCTGATGCTGCTGCTGGCGGTGTGAGATGAAAAATGCACCACAGTTACTCCGGGTTACAAGACTATGCATATTTTAGTGTACGCTCCATGTGTCTCCATGTTCTGCACATGAAGAGTATCCAATTTCGGGATAATGTGAAAATTTGTGCATAACAACTATCGCCATGCTGTTTTTGTTTTGTTATTCTGATGAATATCCTTCGGTATTCAAACTTTTATAGGAAGCAGCTAGGATTTCGTTGGAATGAATTTTACACTTGATAACAGAAACACGTACTTGCTACGTCCAAAACGTGCTTCTCCAGCTTTTGGGGGTGTGATATGCTAGCTAGTGGTTTTCATTAATTTAATTGTTCGTCATCATAATCATCGGGTCTGAACAATCCGGGCGTTGTTCCAGGTCATAAGCGAACGAATTTCAGAATTCCTGTTTGCTAGGTTTTGATGCGACACTTCAGCTCGTTATGATGTATAAGGAAAGGTGGAAACATTTACCACTCTTGTGAGTTTTGTATTTTTCGCGTGGCTCTCGGGTAGCGAAATTAAAAACATCAACAAACGAAGCAAAGATCCGTTTCAGAACCGTGTTCGTTGAGCCGAGTCCGACGCATTGTCAGTATTTACATCTACTAACGAGAGCGCAGATACTGCAAGGCCCCTGGTTGTCTCAAAGCTTGTGACCGTTACGCGAACTTGAAGCGGACCCTACACGAGCAGAAATATTGCCAATAAACCAATTATTGATCAATATATTGATCGTGTAAAGTGTTTTTGAGAATATTGATTCTGTAGAATTCGAATTGGGTTGACGTATTAATGCTGTCTTGTCAATATCTTTATTGACAATATTCCGGTCCGTGTAGGGCTACGTCACAATTGCTTATAGCTCTAAATATATTCTGGCTAAAGAAACGGTGTAGCTTATTTCAAATGTTCAATCTCGTTACACCGTACAACAGATCAATACAAACAAATTTAGAGGCGGATAAACCTTATTACAACGGTCATAGCGATGTGAGTGCTCGCTGCAATAATACAAAAATACATTCATGGCAAAATTCATAAAAAAGCTCCGTACGAAGAAAATGCAATTTGTTAAAAATATTAAAATTTAAAAATGGCCTGAAAGAAAAAAACTAGTATAAAGGATTTCTGACATAGGGTTCTTCCTCATTTGTTTCGTCCGTTACGAATACTTTGCATCCCGATAGTTCCTTTCAAGAAGGCAAAAGCGATGTCCAGACAATAGACCAAAGCCGTGCTCTGGTCATTAGCGGTCGTTTGGATACGCGGGAGGTTTGAACTGCCCCGCAACTGGGTAAATTAACCCTTTATAAGGCCCAGAGTTTGGGGCTATTTATGAATGTTATATTAAGGGGGTCTTCTACTCGCGAAGCCTGAAATTGAGCACTTTTTGTGAATAAATTGTAAAGCATCAACTCAATGGATTTAGAAACTTTCTTTTTGTCTTTCTCCTATGGAAAGGCTATGCAATTACTCTGAAAGCCGACTTTTAAACCGAGGCCCGGAGGGCTGAGTCTCTTACACTATTTGACTCAGCTCGTCGAGTTAGGCAAATGTCTGTGCGTGTGCGTGTGTATGTATGTATGTGACCAAAAATATGCACATCTGTTACTCAGAGATGGCTGAACCGATTTTTTCAAACTCAGTTCCAAATGAATGGTGCAACGTTCCCATAAACTTCTATTGAATTTCATTTAGTTCCGACTTCTGGTTCCGGAGTCACAGGCTGAAGAGTGGGGTCACGCATGAAATTCCCATATAAATCGGAATCAGCATGAGATTTAAAAGATATTAAACTTCATAAAATATGTTCGAAAATGTTTGGAATTATAGTATCAGTACACTGATGCCCAATAAAAACCACGTTGGCCACATTGGACACGTTCGGCGGAACCGGAAGCTTCGGGAAAGTAATTAAGTTCCTGAATTGAATTCACATCTGGTTCTCAAACATGTCTGACTCGATTTTCACATATTTAGTCTCAAACGAAAGCCACAACATCCTTATTGAATGCTATTAAATTTCCTTTGAATCGGAGTTCTGGTTCCTGTGTTACGGGTTGAAGTATGCGGCCACATGCAAAATTCCTATATAAACCGGTATAATCAATATATGTATAAATGATGCAAAAATAATTAAAATGAGTAACAAATTGCTTGAAACTGTTGGCCGACACTCTTATTCACTTCGTCGAGTTCGGGAAACGTGTGTATGCGTATGTGTGTATGTGTGTGACCAACAATTGCGCATCGGTTACTCGGAGATGACCGAACCGATTTTCTCAAAACAAGTCTCAAATGGAAAGTGTAATATGAAGATGGGTGTAGCACCGCCCCCTCTCCCCACTTACCCTTACACCTCCACCCCCCCCCCCCTGGCCATCCATGCACCCGCATTGGGGCATTGCAAAAAAACACTCATTTTTGAAATCGCAAAGACCTACTATTGTGACTAATATCAATGTAAGCTCAGATGCCAAATTTCATATCATTTGGTCCATTTTAGACCTCCGCCCACTTTTTCTTGAAGTTTTTGACATTGGTTCCATGGGAAAATTCAGTGTGTTCCACATTTATACGTTCACCCAAATTTTTCAGAATAACTGTTTGCCTTTATCATATAGATAGGTTATGTAATTGCTTCAAAAACTGACTTTCTAACCGAGGCACGGAGAACCGAGTCTCATATACCATTCGACTCAGTTCGTCGAGATCGAAAAAAGTCTGTGTGTATGTATGTGCGTATTTATGTATGTGTGTATGTATTTATGTATGTATGTATGTGTGTATGTGCGGATGCATTAAAAAAATATCCACATCAGTTTCTCAGAGATGGCTGAACCGTTCTGTACAAAGATTCAAATGAAAGGTATAATATTCTCATCGGCTGCTATTGAAATTTATTTTGATCTGACATCTGATTACGGAGTTACGAGGTGAAGAGTACGGTTACATAGTAAATCTTGTAATAATTTGTCCACATCGGATTCTCGGATTTTTCTGAACCTTTAGTCTTAAATGAAAGGTACAACACTTTCATCGGCTGTTATGAAATTTTGTGTAGATTCGACGTCTAGTTCCTGAATTACAGGGTGAGGAGTGCGATCATGCAGAAAAACTAAATTTTAACGGGTGCTGCGATGAATGAATAATCGTGAAAATTTTTCAAAAGTGTGAACACAACTGCTTGGATTTGTAGTTCTAAGTCACGAACAGTCATTCAAAGTCCGTTTAAAGTTTAATTCCGACCCGACCTATGGTTCCGGAGTTACGGGTTGTGGAGTGCGGTTACATATCAAATTCCGATTTAAACCGATACTGCGATGAATGCAAAAAGGTCAAAATTTCGCTAGAATGTGTGTCAAACAAATTGCATTTGCAGTTCTAGGTCAGTGATAGCCAACCGAAGTCTCATTGACGACATTGACCATCACAAACTGTTCCGGAAGAGCCACGGAAAAGTAACCACTTATCAACATTAACAAAATCACAAGGTTTGGCAGATTTTCACAAACTTAGTCCCAAATTTTGTGAACACTTTATGGCGTTTAGACGTTTTGGGTATAAAAGGTCCTTCATACACATGGTGCGAAACCGTCAATTTTTTTGACTTTTCAATTTTACTTTTTAAAACGAAAAGAAAAATCTCTCGCGACCTTCATTGATGACATTGATGTTGAAACTGCATGGGTCCCGCTTAAGTAAAGTTGTGGCAAATTGGGTAATCTGTAATCAGAAAACTAATATTTTTTATAATCATGGTAACGTTTTTTTTATTCATTTCGTTTATTTGATAGGCACAAATGCGTTAGCTTGGCGGTGCCAAATTCTTTTGTTTTTACATTTTGGATATTTTAAAACTAGGATGTTACAATGTTGAAATATTTTTTTTATAAAAGAGAAAAATTTTACAGCCATATTAAGACTAGAAATAAGATTCTATATACAAGAGGGGGGGCAAAAAAATTTTTTTATGAAAAATTTTAAAACAAGGAATTCAATAGTAATAGTTTTTTAGGAAATATCTACAGTTATCTTAAAAGTAACAATATAGTTTGGTACACAAAAGGAAGAACAAATATTTATGAAAAATTTCACCGGTGTTTTAAAACTAGGGATACAATTCTATTTACAAGATGGGGGACAATAGTGTCATGGTAACGTTGGCTATGTTTAGACGAGAGGGATTTTTTAAATTTTATTATTTGTAAAAGTTATGTAACGATTTGTGAAAATTTTCAATATTTACGTTATTGTTTGACCTATTAGGGGTCATAAAAATGGAACAAATTGAAATTTTGCAAATCCTTCTAGACCAAACAAACGTTTTCTGAACAATTGTAGAAAAAATTATTGAAATCGGACCAGTACTTCTATGAAAAGTCTTACTTGGCCGCTTAAAAAACACTACTTTCGGGAAAACACGTTTAAAGATAAGTGTTCGAGGGAAGCCCAGATTGCATTTCTCATATGTTCTCCATATGTTTGAGTTTCTCCAAATCGTCAGCCCATAACATTTTGTTAGCTGGCCGATTCATTTGTCCGTCAACTTTTCCTTTCCTTTCCCACCGATACCTTTGTTTTCTTTCATCAGTTTTCTTAATCTCGTTCCCACACGCTTCTCAACATGTCCGATGCATTCTTTCTTCCGGGACGTTTCATCAACATTGGGGCAAATCGACACATACAATGATATATTTTTTGTGAAAAACAAGGTTTTGTAAAATTTTCCCCAATTTAATCAAAACAATTCAAATGTATAACATAACTTAAAATCTTAGTTTTATTAAAAAAATAAAGAATTCAGAAATCCTCCAACTTAATATGGTAATCCCATTTTTAAGTTATAAGGAAGGTAAAATCGATAAACTGAAGAATTTTGGAAATAAAACGATTAGTTTTAATATAAAATAATTTAACATGTTTACAAATTTTGAAAAATCAATGATTTTTATAAAATCGAAAAAGAACCACCCAAATAACCATAAGCATTAGGCCATTGCACTATATTGGCTATACATTTGCACTAATATTGCATTGAAACTCTATTACAGCATTAACAATGTAATAAAGCTCTCTATTAGCATCAATAATGCATAAATGCACAGCCGAAATATAGCATTATCGCTTGCTCTATATGCGCATATACAGCTGATATAACGCGTACATGCTTCAAGAATCTTTAAGGCATGTAAGCTTTACATGTGCATTTAGTGCCATTATAGAACTAATAAAAAGCCGATATAATGCTATTGTAATTCTGTGGGTTTATTCGTTATGCAACTTTTCTGGAAGATTATATTCGGCATATTTCATTTCAATCGTACAAATGCAATATAGTCCAGGCAGCAAACGCAGCGCACTTACCGTAAAGAACGAGGCAAGGTACCTCAGTTGGAGACTTACTAAAGGTAATTTTCGTAAAACATTCATATCACGTAAGAAAGAAAACTCATTGAGGATATTCATTACAATGCATTAGTAGAGTCAATTACGATTTTAAACAGAACATATTATTTTAAAATTTTTCGTTTTTTGCTAACCATACCGAAAGTAAACATAAGAAATGGTTTTAAAAACATGGCGGACAATGGCAGCCAACTGAAGCTTTCTAATAGCATTAGCAGTGCCAATATTAGGCTTTTAAATTTGACATTTGTACGCTGGTGCTATATAACAGCATTAGTGCTGCAAAAACGAGCTGTCAATCTCTGCACAGTAATAGCACTATATTTCGCCTTTTTTGGCATAATATCAGCATTATATCATTATTTAAGGCTTCACGGCTCTATAAGACTGCTTTCTATGTGGATTTAAGGCAAATATTAGGCTTTTTATTATTATATTACGTTATAATGCTTATTGGTTACTTGGGCATGTCGAAAAAAAATTACAATTTAAATAATCACAAATAAGAAATTTACAAAGAAATCATAAAAAACTACAAGGGACAGCTCTATGGTGTTGCACGAACTGTGGACGTGGAAATACACTACTTAGTGTGACATATTTAATTTCTTTGTGAATTTGGATTAATAATATATCAACTATATTTCATTTGTTCAGTTTAAATATAACCAATTCACATTAAATGTTACATATTGAAACAAACCTTCTTGCTTATCAGGTAATTTTATTTGTATCAGGCCATCCAATTCGATTAATATTATTTGAGAAGATATGAAGATAAATGACAGAAAACTGCGGTCGAAAACCGTACTGTTTTAAATCTTAATGGGACCATCTCTACCTTGAACAATTGTAAAAAACTTTTCGATTGTGTGAATTAAAAACCCAGACCGGAGAAGCAAACTCAAATTTTGGGCGATGAAGTCACATTTCGTGTGTGGCTTTCTAATTATATTTTGCCATTATTGTAACTTTGCTAAAGTAGACATTTAAATGTAGAGGATGTAGTTGTTTTTATTCATATCTCGAATCACGTAGAATATTGTATTAGTACAATCAAAGTAGATAAGCGTGGAATCAATGAGCGTAAATAATAAACCTTCGTTGCGCTTTCCATCGATTCGCGTAAAATTATTGCTAAGAAAGTTTTCATCTGTGCGTAATGAAAGCACAGATTGTTATCATAGATGCATGCAACCGCGTATATGCATTTACCTCAAACATTGAACCCAAGCGAACGGTGTACAGTTGTACAATGCTTGAATCAAACAGCTGTGTGAGTGCATCGTGTCCGTACACCAATGGAAGATACGTATGAAGCAAAATTAGTCAGCGCTAGTGACGAAGAGGGAGTGAAAAAGACAACTAGTACTACGACACTATGTTAACAGTGTTTGCATGTGTGACTCGACTGTACAAGCGGTTTTTATACGAATTAATGCATACATATAATGTGTGCACAGCACAAGAGTATGCATGGTTTTTGATCGGACAAAATCAGTCACCTGTTTAACGGCAAGCATATCTCTAGAAAGCACACAACGAAGTGCTCTGCCCGCAGTTCAACAGGCAGCTGAACTTGTTCGCCCAAATCTGTTCCTTAAATAGTCGTCAAAAGATTAAAAAATAATTAGATGAAAAAATAATCATATAAAAAAATTATTAGATGAAAAAAATAATTAGATTAAATTTTTTTTTTCGGCCCAATAGCCAAAATTTTAGAAATAACGGATTACAGTTTTGACTTTGATTCATCAGTATTTGGATAATGAAATTTGCGACAATTTATTACATGGAGTAGTTACGTTAAGTAATCAATGAATGGTCCCTAAAATTAAAAAATATTTTTTATCGTTCTGAAATTTTCATAGTGATTTCAAAATTGTTTTCTCCAGCGACGTACGTAGGATTTCGTTTTTTATTGCACTTTTATTAAATAAGCGATTTTGCATCGATTTCTATGAAATGTTCAGCGTTGCCATTTTACGGAAGAATAGATTTTTGGCAGTGGACCTTTTCCAAAAGAACTAGTCTGTGAGAAAATGTGGTCCAGTCGTAATCTTGTGTTGAAAACACTTGACACTTTTAGTTTTTGTGCATCAAAATTAGCATTATAAATCGCATTTTACGGGATCTCTATTTATCTTTACATTGCATCAATTGAAATTTCAGAAATATTCCTATGTTTTCGTGCTCTATAGTGGTGTAACCCTTTAATAAAATTTTGCAATCTTGTTTAGAGAAAATAATGCAATTTTCTATTTTTTGTCGATCCGCTGCTTATATAAATCCTTAACGAGGTGACCTGCTATACATGATCGAAAAAATCGAGGATATTTACTTATGGCGATAGATAAAACGAAGAATATATCACAACAATATATGTATTTTTTTTAAGATTCTAACAAACTTTTTATTCTAGGGGGTTATTGACACGGTTCAATGCGTTAGCACAACTGAGCTGTGGATCTTTAGAGTTTTTACAGTAAGTAAAAATTTAAAAAATACTAAGAATGCCTATCTGCCAGATCTTGTCGACGCAGCTTGCTGCTGCGTGTTGAGATCCTTTTCCTTGGCGGGGAAGCCGCTCGGGTGTCATTCAGTCTGACTTCTCTCGCGTTATCGTTTCCCGTGTTTCATTTGGCAGACTCATATCACTCCGCAGCCAGGGCAACGATATAATATTGTTTTTTTATTTATTTATTTACTGGTCTTCGAGTTACTCGTACAGACAGTTTCTTAATTAATATTAATTCTATGTTTAAAGGTAGTCTTAGTAATGCTAAAATCATATTTGTCAGCTACATTATTAAAATTACGACAGCATACATTGAACGGATTGTTTTGAGAAAAAAGAGTACGATACATTGGTAACCGAAAGAAATCAGTTCGTCTGGTGGGTCTAGGCGGTACGTTGAATCGGAGCTGGTTCAGCAACTCCGGGCTATCTATATTGTTTCCCAGAAGATCAAACACGAAGAGCCGTTGCAGCATTATCCTCCGACTTGCAAGAGTCGGCAAACGTAGAAGATTGCATCGATGTTCATAGGGCGGTAGACGAATAGGATCAGTCCAAGGTAGTAACCGCAGAGCGTAACGAACAAAGTGACGCTGAATTCGTTCGACGCGGTTGATTTGTACAGCATGATAGGGTGCCCACACAAGTACACCGTACTCGAGAATGCTACGTACAAGGGCGCAGAAGAGCGATTTTAGACAGTATACATCGTTGAATTGTTGCGTGTTTCTTTTGATGAACCCCAATACGGCATATGCTTTGGCTGTAGACATTGCAATGTGCTGCGCGAAACTCAATTTGCTATCGAGAAGAATGCCTAGATCCTTAACTGTGTTTACACGGTTGATAATGCTTGTTGACATTCTATAATCAAACGTTGTTAAGTGCCTGTTACGACAGAACGAGATCACATTACACTTTTGTACGTTTACTTTCATCCCGTTTTGTGTGCACCAATTTAGCAGCGAATCGATATCGGCTTGGATGGCACAGCAATCGACTGCCGAAGCAATTACACGAAAGAATTTCAGATCATCCGCGAACATGTACTTAGGGGACTGTATAGTGGAGCACAAATCGTTTACGAATAAAATAAACAGCAGCGGGCCTAGATGACTTCCCTGGGGAACACCCGACTCTATCACAAACGGAGATGATCTCATTTCATCGATACGAACGTACGCACAGCGTTCGGTGAGGTACGACAATATCCACCGTGTCAACCATTCAGGAAGTCCCATTCGTTCGAGTTTGGCCACCATTAGCAAATGAGGCACTCTATCGAACGCTTTAGCAAAATCCACATAAACGGCATCAATTTGTTGACGTTCACCAAGCGCGCTATTTAGTGACGAAACGTATGCCATAAGATTTGTACTTGTCGATCGTTTTTTCACAAATCCATGCTGCCACTCGGAAATAATATGGTGCACCTTCGGATACAGCATATCATGAACGAGGCTTTCGAAAACTTTTGGTAAGCAACTCAAAATTGAGATGGCACGATAATTCTCAACATCATTCACGCTACCTGTCTTATGGATCGGTGTAATAGCTGCTGTCTTCCAGACACTCGGGAAAATTCCTTCGAACAATGATTTGTTGAAAATTATACTCGCAGGAACAGCAAGCGCTTTAGCACATTTTTTAATGAAAATAGGCGGCAGACAATCCGGACCAGCTCCTTTGGCACCATCTAGTGACTGTAGTTTCAGCTCCACATCGCGTACCGAAAAATTGAAGAGCGACATGTTCAGATCGAACATCGGTAGGCTATTCAAATACGCTTCAGACAAAGGTGGTCGGTTATTACTTTGCACACTTTGAAAAAAGGATGAGAATAGGTTTGCCGATTCAAACGGGGACTCAGCGGTAACATCCTTGTAACTGACACGTTGGGGGATTCCCTGCGACTGTTTCCGATTTTTCACAAACGACCAGAACGAATTAGGATCCTGCTTAAGGTTTTCCTCCGTGCGACGAATATAGCAACGAAAACAATGCGTAAGCATCGAGCTATATTCGCTCTCAATAGCATGCAACTCAGCTTTATGTCTATCATCTCTCCAGCGAAAAAAACGTTTTCTAACTTTACGAATTCATTCATGTCAGAAATGTAATTTCTAGAAGACTGCGGAAAAAACTTGTACAGAAAATCAAACAGAAGGTATAATAATGTTAATTGGAAATTTTGTTGTTTCATTAATTTAACCATAACTACCAGCTGCACTTTTCCAGTAAGGAAATTCGGTGAAAACACGTTTTTATCAGCCATATATTTTTCTGTCTTTTCAAAAAACCGAAGCTCTTAAAATATTCTTCTTTGGTCCTTAGATATAGCCTCGCAACCTTTTCTGATTTACTTTAAGTTCCTTTTAAGGGAGTCTAACAGTTCAAAAATTAAAAAAAAATAATATTTTTATTTTTTGCATTTTTCGGATCTCTCCTGATAAGAAATATATGCCCAAGAAAGGATTTACTTGAATTCAACTTGGTCTGCGAGAGCCCATCAAACTACCTACTATCAATTTTCATATGAAACTGATAAAATCGGGTCAAAAAGCTGGTAAAATCGGGGGCTGATAGAACCGGGTGCTAATAAAATCGGGTCTCCACTGTATTCCTTTACTCCGCCATATTGTGAAGTTTTCCAAATTAATTTTTTTATTTTAAATTACTAAATGCGTGTACGAGTACACATGAATTAACAAAAAGTTAGGACGTCTCTTTCCTTTTCAAAAAATCACGAAAGCAAGCCTATTTTTTGGATCCCAAAGCAGTTCACCCCCTAAATTGTACAACATTGTTTTAACATAAACTACCCAAAGAAATAAACGAATGAGAGATTTTGAAAGAAACCGTGAAATTATTCTTTTAACAAACTACCAAAAATGGTGTAGCTGGTGTAGTTCGATGCAATAGAAAAAAGATATCCTCATATAGACAGTATTCGAAGAAGTTTCTTGTTGACGAGTTTATAATGACTTTGTTTCCACTTACTTGAAATATTTTTTTTTTCGGTTCTCGTTCTCCGAGATATGTTTTAGATCGATCAAAAGGTATAAGTTAGTAAATTAGCTGCCAGAAGGTACTGGCAAATGAAAGATTGCACATTGATAAGTGATCAAGACACAATCAGGTAACTTGAAATTGTTTGCTGCTTAATCCTAGCGATGGTGTGTAGAAAATGAAGTACAAAATATGTCCTGATATTATCCTTTACCGTCTTATCGAAATGAAATTCGGCGGGTATATTAAAACTACAGTGAAGACTCGATTTGATGAGCACCTGATTTTATCAGCCCCCGATTTTATCTACCCCCGATTTTTTCAGCTTCGCATGAAAAAATTCTAGCAGACAAACTGAATTGAATTCGAGTTAATCGTTTCATGAGCATATTTTTCCTATCTTAGAAATCCGAACAACACAAAAAAATTTTTTTCATTTTTTTTAAATTTTGCGCTGTCAGACTCCCTTAAGGGAAGTTAAAGCTAAATAATCAGGAAAGATTGTGAGGCTATATCTAGGTACCAAAGAAGAATATTTTAAGAGCTTCGGTTTCTTAAAAAGAAAGAAAAAGATATGTCCCGATTTTATCAATGTCCCGGTTTTATCAGCCTAAAATTCACCAAGGGGAGATAAAAACGGATTTTCATTGTATATCATTACTATATTGAACAATAAATAACATGCTATAACTTTTAAAGCATACAAGGCAGACATTTGGTGTCTTCAGCAAAGTTGTTCGCAAAAGAAAGAGCTATAAATTTGCAGAAGACATCATCTAAATATAATCACTTAAAAGAAAACAATGAAAATATCTCACTTATATGGGGATTAATCAGTGAAAACATAATGACAAAATAATTGGTGATAATAGTCAATTTTGTTATGTTACTATGTTTTAATTGCCGCAAGGTTCTACTGTATCGATTTTGTTAGCTATTTGCGGCAAATTTGAGACTAAGAGAAACGAAAGCAATGAAATTGAAAGACGGATAGGTATTCTAGAGCGAATCAGTTATAAACTTAGAACGGAAAACTAGGACTAGGCAGGCTCATATGGACATGATCGAAAGTAAATTTGAAGAATTCTTTGCCTTCTGCCAAGTAGGAGTTGGGCGTTGCACCCAAGTCTACCGCAAGTTTTACCGCCGGCATCGGTTCAGCCATTGCTGAGAAACACGAATGAGAGTTTGTCCGTTACATACACACACAGACATTGTCCCAAATCGTCGAGCTGAGTCGATTGGTATATAAGACTCGGTCCTCCGGGCCTCGGAAAAAATCTTGAAAATTTGAGCGAATTCTATACATTTCTTTTATAAGAAATGTAAAAAAGAATATTTTTGATTGTTGAATTGAAAAAGTATATTTGACACATTCTTTCGTGACGTTTACAACGATTTGACGTATCCTCATTCGACAAATATGTTATAACTTTATCAAATGATCGCCTACATCAAAATTTATTGCAGATTCGGAAAGTAGAAAAAATTTCACGAAAGATTCAATCAACATAAATTGAATATATTCATCAAATTCTAGTATATATACTAGAATTTGATTATTTGGCTTTAATTGAAATTCGTTGGAAGGTTCTAATTTGTGCCACGTTGTAACGTCATGTTCCATTATCGGTCATAAAACAATCCTTTTCCAGTATATTCAGTTCTACTGAACACAATCGTTTGTAAAACAAGTGGATTTTATTATTAATCATAGCATTGCACACCTTCACTCCTGCGAACAATCCCCGGAATTGAATAGTGCGGATCACGAGTTATACTATACCGCGAACCGAACAGTTTCGTATCATTATTAAAAAAACCGATAGCTCACAGACTTTGATGTCCGTAAAATAGTTTGATAAGCTGTAGTGTCATTATTATTCCAACAAAATTCTGTAAAATAAGTTCATGGAAATTCAGAATCAAACACAATATCCCAGGAATTTGTGTTTATTTATGGTTCCGCTATTTAGAAGATTTTAATTTCTGTTTTCATTTTTCTCCGTTTCAATAATTGAGATTCATAGAAATTATTAAT
Organism: Topomyia yanbarensis; assembly: GCF_030247195.1. Classification (NCBI taxonomy): domain Eukaryota; kingdom Metazoa; phylum Arthropoda; class Insecta; order Diptera; family Culicidae; genus Topomyia; species Topomyia yanbarensis. Next base: position 28,021 of record NW_026683310.1, on the reverse strand, counting down.
TGTGTTTTTACCGATGAAAATTACTGTAAATATTGCAAAAGATATTTCAAAATTTCGTACTATATCCAACAAATAAAAACCTAACCGACGGATCGGATGTCCGAAAGAGAAAAAGTGGCAACAACACCAGCATAAAAGCAATGCAAAATCTCCCCCGAAGCAACGGAAAGCAGCCTAAGCCAAATCCATACGCACAACGAATCGACCCGAGTCAGTAAGGATGGATGGACAATCATCCATTCCGTTAAACTGATTCTTGGCCTCTGGCCAGGGGTTGGAGAAATTTGTGCGAAAGTGAGTCTGAAATAAATTATTCATTACGATTATTACCGAACGAAATTGATTTTGATTAATGAATGATGAACCTGGGTTTTCGAATGCAGGGGCGAGGGGTACTCTATACATTGAATTGGGTAGTGAAAAGATGGATTACACGGCTGAGAATAATCACCGAAAAGAGTTATATAATCTAAAGCTTCACCGACCGCGAACTAATTTGATTGATCTGAATGGATCTGTTCAACACATGTCAGCGGGAGTATCGTTTAGATGAAAATTGGTTTACTTCATTGAAAGTCTGACGGATCTAAATACCGGGGATGAAACCCAATTAATAGATTCTGGATTCACCGAAGCAAAAGGTTGGCCGAGTGCCCATTAGCAAACCCACTCGGAGTGTCGCTTCGCTTCAGTTGTCCTGATGAATCAAATTTCTTAATAAAGATGCATTGCTTCGATAACAGTTATTTATAATAATGGTTAGCCGCGCTCTAATTAATAGCGTGTAATTAATTATTGATTATAACAATAACAACCAAGGCAGAATGTTGCCGCCGTGACACGTCGTAAAATTTGATGAAGTGAACGATCTCAAGAATACTTTAGCTGGCTGCCGCATGTCGTTTCGTTTGCAGGTCGGTTGAAGTGGCGGATGAGTGGGGGGGACTTGATTTTGATTTGTGTCCAGTACTTCCGTTGGAGTCGGAGCCAAACAGGACATCCTGTTGATAGCTTGTTAGAGGCGGCTGCTGGGGCAATAAACTCGACCAATTAGGTTCGAGTGCGATGATAGTGGATTTATGGCGTACTCAAGGAATGAATTAGTATTCATATTGTAGAAGATTGGTTGGTCTCTGTGGATTGCTTTATAATAGGAGCGTTTTCAGTCCGTGCCTATTTGGCTGTTATCTGAAAATTAGCACGCCGCTCTGGATAGAAAACTTTATTCGTTTTCAATCCAAAAGTTTGTGCAAATCGGTAAAGTGACTGCCAATAGCTACCGACTTTGTTGTACACCGATGTTGGTTGAGAAGAAGCTACCGAACAGGCATTGTCAAAGCCTACTGACCCGAAGTAAAACCACGTCAGCAGTTCAATCGAGTAGAAAATCGTGTTTGCAAAGTTTGCTTGGTAGGATACAGAAAGCTGTCTCAGTGAGTTTTCTGTGTAGGTATGCATGGACTAGTGTTTACGATTCTATCCGGCATTTCTATATCAAACCGAACCCAATGCCGGAAATGGAAGTCAAACTTTTCTCATATCATTTTTCCGCTTGCCCAGTTTTATTCGTCATATAAGCAACAGAACTGTGGCAAAATGCGAAGCTCGCTGGTCGAGCTTTCTGGGAGTGTCTGGTTTGTCCGGTTGCGGAATAATACGATGCGGCGGAGGCATGGCTATAACGTGATACGTAATTAAAGTTGACTCAGAATTGCATGGCTAATCCATAGCTAAAATGAGAAAGTGAAATTTTTGGTTGACGTATGTTAAAAGTTTCAAAATTTTACAATGTCTACCTTCTTCTCTGCATATCTGAATGTCTAGGTTCATTATACAATTCAAATTAATTTTTTTTTTCGATTTTGGTCCACTTGAGAATGAAAATTATTGTATGTATATTCTTACTTCTATTCAACATCCAAGAAACATTAGCATGTATAACTATAAAACCATAAAATCCTTACTAAAACTTGCTACTTTGACTGATAATTCGCATAATTTAATTGACGAAAAACTGAAGTAGTCGGCATTTCTTAACTTTTATTGACAGAAATTTACCGAGTACTATTAACTGTTATTGACAGATGTTTATATATATTTTAAGCGGAGAATTCGGCAATAAAACTGTTTCATTGAATTGATTGCCGAACCCGGATACTATTGAAATCCTCAGAAAAATTTTACCGAGCCTAGTGAAACAAGCTTAATGTGTAAATTTAGCCGTTGAAAAGTGGTGCAAGGAGAACTTTAATAATATCATACGTCAACTAGTAGTCCTACGTCAATATAACCCACTCCTGGTTTTGGCCAGTGAAGCAATTTTTCATAAAAAATAACACTTATCACCAAATAAAACCTGATCGCCATCCATGGTTTCGATGCACGAACATGTGTACGGACGGAAACCTTCCATAGTAACCTTTTTTCAAGTTTCAAACAAATCTGAATCGTTGGAAAGTGTAACCAAGTTCGCTTGTTTGCATTCCTTCCATTCATTCATTCCGCTTGATCATTTTTCAATCTGAGTATGTTACACTAACTACGATTCTCATCCATTCAGAAGTGAGGCACGAGCTCCATAACGTTTTCCGTATTCAATCGAAGTGATTGTGACAATTTTGACGCTCTAACCCTTAAGTAGGCTATTTTAAAACTATAGTCACGGGCTTTTATGGCACTAGAACTATTGATGCCAAAATATTCTTATTTTTAAACCCAAAAAAAACTGCAACGAATGCTAATTGATCAATTCGCCATGCATAGAAAGTGATCGATTGCAATGAGAAAACATTCATACTGGCCCGATATTCACTCAATGCTGAGTTGCCTGTGACAACATTTATTGACGAATGAAAAGTTCTATTTGGCGCGTTATGTATTTGGATTGGATCGCCTACTACAAATAAACAACATTCGACGTTGAAATGTATCGTTTTGGAGCATCAATATCACTGGCTTCGACATTATTTTTTTAAATTTCTATATCATTACAGATCTGTTTTTTACATTTCTTAGAAAAGAAATGTATAGAATTCGCTTAAACTTTCAAGATTTTTTTCCGATGCCCGGAGGGCCGAGTCTTATATACCAATCGACGTAACGGACAAACTCTCATTCGTGTTTCTCAGCAAGGGTTGAACCGATCTTATCCAAACCAATTTTAAATGACAGGCCTATCACCCAGACAGAACGCCATTAAATGGTTTTGATTCTGATGTTTAGTTTCCAAGATATGAATGCTTGAAGGTGCAAAAATGGCTTTTTTCAGTTTTTTGAAATTTACTGCCAAAATTGATGACGTTACTGAACAATTTATATATTTTTAGAAAGCTTATTCGAATACCTTTCAAACGAGCTATAGATTGTTGAAATCGAGTATTTATCAAAAGAGATATTTAACATTAAATGCGGACGAAAGATTTTTATCATTTCCCATAGCCAGAAATAAGACCAAAATCATGAAATCTATTATTAACGCCAAAACGGCTAACTTTAGGTCAATAGTATCTTCAGAGATTTTACTTGATACTACATGCCCTTTCTTTTGGTGTTGTGTTTTTGGTGATTAATCCCTCTAAAAGTGAGATATTTTCATACATTTTCTTGGAAGTGAATATATCAAAATGATGTCTTCAGTAAATTTGTAGCTCTTACTTTTGTTCGAAAATAGTAATTTAAGATCAAGATCGCATCATTTTGAAACCGCCAATTTCGGAGGTTTAGTATCTTCGATGAATTTTACAAACATTAAACAGTACATGATTTAATAAAATAATTTTGGCGTTGTATCCTCTAAGAAGTATTTATGGAGAATTTACTCTTCAAACAAATTTAATTCTTGAGGAACGCGCATAGCATAGTTGGTAAATTAATTGTTTTGTACGCAGCTCACCTGGGCTTGATTCCTAACCATGCACATAGGATCAGAGATTTTTCCAAAGGCTATTTCTCTAACCCGAAAAGAGGCCATCGACCCTATGGTTTAAAGCTCTATAATCAAAATTTTAAAAAATAATTCGAGACTTAATGTCTTCAGCAAAATCTTGGGGAGTGCTATTACAAACCACTTTGTTGAAGACATGAAGGCTCCATGTGTTCAGGGTATCAAAATACTTTTGGCTATTTTTATTTATCTTTAAAATAAGTTATTATGATTTTACTGTTTATGATAAACCTCTTCTACTGTTTATAATCAATAAAATTTACATTTTATGCAAAGCTTGAGTTTGTAAAGCTTACAATAGAAAGTAATTTTAGAAAAAAATAGAATAAGGATCATTTCATAAATATCATTTTAAAACTCGATATACTGCCTACACGTAGTATAGTCTTACATGATAGTCTCAAGAAATTCGCTGAAGACAGGAACTCTGTTACAACTGAATCTCCATTATATTGAATACTTCAAAGATGACGGTTTCAGAATTATGCTTATTGGATAGAACAATACTGGATTTGAGTAAATCCTTTCTTGAGCATGTTTTCCTCATCTTAAAGATGTAAATATGCAAAGAATTTTTTTTTTAAATTTGTGCTAGAAGACCCTTTTAAGAAAAATTTATATTAGATTCAGAAATAGCTATCAGACTACATCAAGGAAAGGGAAGAATATTTCAACAGCTTCAGTTTATTATAAAGAAAGAAAAAAATATGTCCCGATTTAGTCAATGTCCTCATCTTGGCAGCCTAAAATACACCATGGGACTGATAGAAACGGGTCTTAACTGTATTTATTATTCAAAGTGTCCCACATTAATAGGTACATCCAATTATTTAAGCATATTCTTATCAATTGCATCAAATTACACCATTTTTTTTTATAGTTTTCAAGGGGTTATTACATCGAATTCTTTAAAAATTTGACAAACTTGTTCCCATTCGTACGATAGTTAATGTTAAATGGGTATCCTAAATTACTCGGTATACTAAGGAGTTTATATTTTGCAGATTGAGAAAATACAGATATTTTCAGCTTTTCTCCTACACCAGCGATTCTCAACCTTGTTTGCTCCGCGGACCCCTTCGAAATCACCTTGGGTCATCGCGGACCCCTTAGAAATTATACTGGGCGGTCGCGGACCACTGCCAAATTACAGTAGGCGGTTGAGGACCCCCACGGCTTAACATCGATTTATATGCTGTCAATAGATTATTTTCAGTCTGATTCGATAAATAAACTTGAAGTTTCAATATCCGTCCGGAAAAGATTTTCCTCTTCGCGGACCCCCAAAAGTTTCGGCGGACCCCAGGTTGAGAATCGCCATCCTACACAATATTACAAAAGCTTATTGAACAACTTTCCCTAGTAAGGTTGTGAAAATTATAAAGTATTAATAATTATAAATTATAAAGTAATTTTTAATAGTTTTATTTTTTAATAAACGGACAGTGACCGTCGCTCCACAACGCAGTTGAGGAATCCACGAAGATCCGTCCGAAAATCTTTAAAATCGTGACCGACCATCTTAGATTCCGATGAAACTTTACATGTTTCACCATCATGGAAGACTAAATATTTTCCACAGGCAATAAGATTATTTTGACTCAAGAGCAACTTTTCAAAAGGGCGTAAACGTTTCTACGTGTATGAATTTCGATTTTTTTTGTTCGGTTATTGTATTTTACACAGCAAAACTATTTAAGAACTAGTTACAGGGAATGAATACTTCTGGCCGAAAAAAATATACACTGAAAAAAATGTGTCATTTTTCAAAAAAAAACAATTTATAATAAAAATTTAAATTGCAAAAAACCCATTTTTTTAAATTTTTTATATTTTGGAAATAAAAACCTAAAGAGAAAAAAAAACATTTTGAATGTGATTGCATGATGGAGAAACAATCGCTAAAAAAGTTTTTTTAACAATAACTTCGTACATGTTTTTAAATTTCATACTAATTGACATACAAAATTGTAATTTTATTACAGAATATAATTCTAAGCACCATTTAAAATCAAAATGCATTTAACAAAAATCTTCCAAAATGCGATAGTTTTCGAGATATTTGAAATTTTGCTCCTTCAAAAACAATTAATTCGTGTAATTATGCTCTTTTTAAAAGTTATTCGCGTTACCCCATCATAAAATGTCAAAACTTTTATCGTTTTAAAGACGTAAAAGCAACTTTTTAGTGTATTTGGATCATGGAGAAGTTTTCAATAAAAAAGTTTTCCTAACAACAACTTTTGACATATTTTTATAATTTATATTATTTGCAGTCAAAAATACAATTTTCTTTTTGAATATGATTCCAAACGCCATTTTAAATCGAAATGCTCTTAACAAAAATTTTCTGAAATGTGTTCTCGAGATATTTTAACTTTTGTTTTAACAGCACAATTATTTTGTTTTATTACGACCTTTTAATGAGTTATTCGCGTTTCTTCATCAACAATAATAGGTTTTTCAAAAGGCCCGTAAACATTCCTGCAACTTTCCCTTTGACATCAAGGCGATATTGTAAACCATTTGAAAGTTACATGAAAGCAACCAAAATATATTTCAACCATAGGGTCTGATGATTAAACTATATAGTTGAATCATATTTTGGTTGTTTTCATGTAACTTCCAAATGTTTCACAATATCGCCTTGATGTCAAAGAGAAAGTTACAGGAAATTTTATGGGCCTTTTGAAAAACCTATTATTGTCGATGGAGAAACGTGAATAAGTTATGAAAAGGTCGTAATAAAACAAAATAATTGTGTTGTTAAAACAAAAGTTAAAATATCTCGTGAACTATTACATTTCAGAAAAATATTGTTATGAGCATTTTGATTTAAAATGGCGTTTAGAATCATATTAAAAAAGAAAATTGTATTTTTGACTGCAAATAGTATAAATTATAAAAATATGTCAAAAGTTGTTGTTAGGAAAACCTTTTTATTGAAAACTTCTCCATGATCCAAATACACTAAAAAGTTGCTTTTACGTCTTTAAAACGATAAACATTAATTTATTGTCATTTTATGATAGAGTAAGGCGAATAACTTTTAAAAAGAGCATAATCACACGAATTAATTGTTTTTGATGGATCAAAATTCCAAATATCTCGAAAACTATCGCATTTTGGAAGATTTTTGTTAAATGCATTTTGATTTTAAATGGTGCTTAGAATTATATTCTGTAATAAAATTACAATTTTGTATGTCAATTAGTATGAAATTTAAAAACATGTACGAAGTTATTGTTAAAAAAACTTTTTTAGCGATTGTTTCTCCATCATGCAATCACATTCAAAATGTTTTTTTTCTCTTTAGGTTTTTATTTCCAAAATATAAAAAAATTTAAAAAAATGGGTTTTTTCGCAATCTGAATTTTTAACTTAAATTTTTGTTTTTTTTGAAAAATGACGCAACATTTTTTTCAGTGTATATTTTTTTCGGATAGAAGTATTCATTCCCTGTAACTTGTTCTCAGATAGTTTTGCTGTATAAAATACAATAATCGAACAAAAAAATTTTGAAATTCATACACATAGAAACGTTTACGCCCTTTTGAAAAATTTCTCTTGTATCAAAATATTCCAATTGCCAGAGAATATCATGGAGATTCATACAGCGAACACACCTGCAAAGTTTCGTTCGAATCGACGATGGTCATATTTTGCGGTCGGCCGGTTTCTCATGGAATCCCTCCAAAGTAAGTGCCTTGCCTTAAATTGATCACACCCTATCGAATTGCTCTGTAACGATTTTCAATTTTGAACAGTAACTCCAGCAGCTGCGTTCAGGATGTCGTCTCAATCTTAACCATGTTTATCATAATTAATGTTATACATACCTCCAAGAAAAATCATCCAACATAAGTTGAAGTTATCTAAACTGAGTGACAAGTTATCAAACGATTAAATTACATAATTACAATTATGTAATTTAATCGACATTTTCTGACAACTGTTTTTAAAGCAATGCAATCAGTCGGATTTGAAAACTTTCCAATTTATTTTTTTATTTTCAAGAAAACAATTCATTTTCTTATTTTTCTTTTGTTTTCCCGGGATTTCCTGGGAATTTTTTTTATTTATTTCCTGAATCCCAGGAAGCTGAAAACCGTCGGAAAATGGAAGCTCTACACAGGAATATCTCCATTCAAACAATAAGGTTATTTTCCGTTAAAATTGTAATTTTCTGAGTGCTACATTAAAAGTTCTAGCATTTAACATATTTTTCCTCCATATTTTCCCATAGTATCAAATTCAAAAATTTCAAGCAAAGTGGGAGGGGATCAATAATTGTCCAAGTGATGTGAAATTTGGCATCTGAGCTTACTTTGACATGTAAAGGGCGAACACGAAATTATTGCGACACCGAAAATGTCATGCCAATTTTCTTATAATGTTTAGAATCAAACCAAAATTTTAGAGTAGTTTTATACAGATATTTACTTCAAAAATCGAAAAAAAAAATTAATCGATGGAGCCTTGAGTGTAAAATTGAACGCATTTTGGCTTGATGCCCTCCATCAAAGTCTTTACAGTGCCATCCGGTACCAGTTTCTCAGTTTAATTTTCTTAACATGTCCTTCTCGTCTTTGACTGTCTTCTTGCTCTTCCGAAGTTCTCGCTTCATCATTGCCCAGTACTGCTCCACCGGGCGCAGCTCCGGACAGTTTGGCGGATTCATGTCCTTTGGAACAAAATGGACAGAATTGGCCTCATACAACTCCAGGACACTTTAAGAATAGTGGCATGATGCCAAATCTGGCCAAAATAGCGGAACTTCGTCGTGCTGCTGTAAGAACGGCAAAAGGCGCTTCTCGAGGCACTCAGATTTGTAGATCTCGCCATTTACTGGGCCCTTTGTCACGAAAGGCTCACTCCTCAGTCCGCAAGAGCAGATGGCCTGCCAAATAAGATATTTGGAGGCGAACTGCGACATTTTCTTCTTCTTAAATTTGTCGTCCACATAGAACTTGCTCTTGCCGGTGAAAAACTCCAACCCCGGAATTTGCTTAAAATCGACTTTTATATACGTTTCGTCGTCGATCATACAGCAGCCATATTTTGTCAGCATCATCTCGTAGAGCTTCCGTGCCCGAGTTTTAGCCGTCGATTGTTGCCGCTCATCGCGGTTTGAGAAGTTCTGTACCTTGTATGTATGTAGTCCAGCTTCTTTACATTCTGGACGTAGCTCTGCGACATGCCGATCTTTTTAGCCAAATCGCGGCTTGAGACGTTGGGATTTGCTTTAATCATCCGCTTCACCTTTCCCTCCGTCTTTTTGTTCTCCAGTCCCGGTTTTCTTCCAGCTCTTTGCCGTGGTCCAACGTCAACCGCTCCTGGAACCGCTTCAACACTCTGGAGGTTGGTTGGTTCACCTCCATTTTCGTTGAATCGAAAAACACGACTTCGATTTTGACAGCATGTAAACAATACACATCAATGAGAAAGTGTGCAAAATTTGGTTGATTTTTACCCAATGGTAAAAAAGTTATGCCCTGTTGAATGTGTCGCAATAATTTCGTGTTCGCCCTCTATCACAATTCGAGAATGAAAAAAAATTTTTTTTGATCAAGTGGCAATAAGCTGAAGAAACATAAACAAATTCTGATATTTGCTATCCTGCGGTACCAACTGTTAATGTCAGTCCCGTCACAAAAAATCCCACCTTAAAATCAGTTCATATCTTTTTACTACTAGTAAACAAAACTGACGTGTGACGTGTGGACATGAAATGTAAGCAATACAGTTAATCCTTAACTGAAGGCAACCCTTTTGTATTTTTTTACTAGTGCTTAAGGACTTCGACAATATGATTACAGTATATTCAATGCTATTATTTTTTGTTTTAATTTTTTCTAAATCTCCAGGTCAAGTCTCCCCAATAGAGTGTCCCAAAATGGCATCATGTAAAAGAAGTCATCGGGCTCTCTTCTTAAATGAAACGTTAGGATATAAGGAAGAAAGAAAGGGTATGGCTACGGCAAATGGGGTGTGAGTTATTTATATTTTTGTTAAATAACCTTTGAAATTTTTAACAATTCATCAAAAATAATACTGTTCCAAAAAGTTAAACAATTCAAATGTGCTTAGTCCACATATTTTGTTTTTCGTAAAAAAGATTAAAAAAGGCAAAAAATGACGTTTTTCGTTTGCCTTTAATACGTTAGTATCGGGTTTAATGAGCATTTGATGATTTTTTGTACCATCAATTATAAAAATAATAATAACTTACCAATGACGCCAAGTCTCTAATTATTTTTGGAAGAGTTTTCACTATAATTACTTCTAGGAGACTTATTCACCAAAATTTTTGTATCAGAATATGTGCTGTATTCTGTTGGAAAACTTTCTCGAAAATACAAAGCCTTCAAAATTTACTGTTACCACCGTCACTTGAAACCAACACCAGTGGGCTCATCTCCAGACCTGTCGAAAAGTGAGAAACGAAGGAAATATCATGATCAAGGAGTTTTTATTCTAAACACCTTGGTCATGATTAAAATTTAATACTTAAGTGAATTTCTCTATATACATTTGAATTCGTCAGTAACAACGATTTTCAATTTAAACATTATTGTGGTCTATAATCTAGGCTTAGGCTAAAACAGATCGAGTTATAATTGTCAGATGAATGGAACCACGTGAAGAACACCATTAAAATTTTGAGCTGCATGCTACGGTCTGCTTTAAGAAAGTGGATTTCTTCAATCATCATCTGAACATTTACTATTTCGGAATTGTGTGATCTAAACCGTAAAGATCAGTTTTTCACCGATCATCTCACTCTTCTGCATTTTTGTTTCATTCTAAGGTAGCTAACATGAAAATAAGACCTTGTATAGAAAATCTGAATACGCCAATCAATTCAGCATTCAAATATACGCCATAACTTGTCACTAACTCGACATATTTGTTTAATTTTCGTGCTTTTCAACCCCGATAGGTGGTTATTAAAATAATAGATAATCAGGCATTGCATTTATCGCTCATATGAGTAAATGCGCCCGGATGGTTTGCTACTGCGACAATAAAAATTCACATTTTCACACGAAAAGTTATTAGCACTCACACAACTTCTCCGGATAAATACAACGTGTTATTTCTCCGGATAAATAAAACAGCCGGAGAATGAGTGAATGAGTTTATCATGGTATCCTTTTTGCGTTCGCTGCTTTGCTGTCGTTATTCCAAAACACGAAAAAACAAGTCTATCATACTTCTTTGCCGCTTTTCTTTTTAATTAAATATATTTTTTGAAGTTTTAATTGATTTCCACAAAATTAAAATTTTATCACCTTCTCCGGTGAGAAGGAAAAAGTCAAATAAATTTTATCCGGAAAATCATTCTCACACTATTTGTGGAGACGGAGAATTTTGCGACTCATCTTATCTCGGAAAAGTTGGACATCGGATAAGCTACTTCTCGCGTGAGTGAGAGAGAATTACAATGCCTGTAGATAATATTAAAAAATTGCCCAATGCTCATAAAAGCCGATTCTGGCGTGCTATAGACAAACGGAAAACGCAATGTTTCATCATTTTCCATCTCTTTTCCAAAAAAGGAAAAAAGGCAGACTAAGCACACTTAAATTGTTTTATTTTGTAGAACAGTGTCATTTTGATGAATTGCTTAAAGTGTCAAAGGTTATTTAAGGGGAGCGTCTGGTGTAAACCCGATCAGAAGGAAATAACACAATTATAACTCATGCTGATATTTTGTTACGAAAAAATTCCTATCAAATTTTGTTATAAAGTAGAAACCGTTAGATGTTAAAATAACAAAAATTCTAACAAAAAATTCTCTACGAATATCACATTTATAACAAACGTTGATACCAATATAATACGATCATAACAACTTGAGATAGCATAATTAAACCCAACATAGGGTGTATTACTTATTGTATAATATCAACGATTTTAGCGTGCACGTCTAAAAATAGAATACGAGAAAAATAAAGCATACATTAGGGCGCTTTTTGCTTGGGAGCAAAAAGCTTCATGCAGCAGCAAAAGCTTTTATAGCATTGCCATCAAATGATTGCATACTTGCTGGTTGATTTTTATAGTGAATATATGACACGCAGATTATTATTTGTCGATATTGCCCCGCTTTGAACCTGGGTATTCCGAGTTTGATGGGAAAGTTTCCTGTATGAACCAACGACGTTGTTTTCAACTGATGTTTAATGTTAGCATAATATTCCACGCATCCGTCAAGAGCAAAACGATTAAAGATGTAGAAGACGTTTCCAGAACGCACACATTGAAACTTTGCCCAAGCCTAAGTGCTGCTTGTTTTCCTGGTGTCATACGCTTTGTTTATATTCAGTTTTACTCACTTATACAGCTGCCTATATGATGATAGACTGAATAGCTTTATAATACATTTTCAGATTAGGAAAGAGGGGCTATTTTTAGATTCTAAATAGTGCGCTTTGGCGCTTCTCTTGTACGTTAACGTGTTTTACATGGTTTTTAGAAATAATGTCGATGCGACATGGTAACATTGAGCGGATATTTTACGTACATTACTTTACGGAGAATACGACAAATCTTATATAGGATTCCGCATAGATTCAAAACAACAAATGAGTTTGGAGGTTTCAAAATAAGTCTCTTTTGTGGAATTGTTATTGGCATTTTTGATATGGGGAAGACTAAACAAACCAGTATAATTATCTCGCACCTAATAAATTGCTAGAAATGCAAATCATTCACGGAAGTTATATCTATCAACTGCAAATATAACAGATATATGAGAAAATTCGAGAAAATGTCGATGCTTCTTCGATGGGACGAATTCTTGAATATTTCATGTTTTTTCTGTTACACATTTTCTTTCAAATTTGATTAAATTTTAAGGAGGAAATTAACAAAAATTTGGCATTGAAATTTTTAGGTATTTCAAGGATTATCTAAAACGCATTCAAATCACTTGTTAGTGCAACCATTAAATATCAAACGCATCTTACGGGGAATGAAAAGATATAATACTCAAGTAAACTCAAACACTTTTTATGCGGAGGATTAAATAAAAAAGTCACAATAGTTTAGAAATTTAAAAAACGCGCGAACTAAAAACCCACAAACTGGATAAGTTTGGAGTGTTAAAAAAAACCCGTTATCTCTTAATCCAACTGCAACAAAGTAAGTCAATCAAACACATTACTCACACGTTCTCCGACCACTTGCATCTAAAACTATCTATACTCAATACGCGGAATTTTGAAAATCCATGTGGAAAACGCAAATCAAAAATCAAAACCTTCGAAAATTCGCTTTAAAAAGTTGAATTACGACGCATAAAAAGAGACTTCAGTGTATAAGCAAATAGACTGTCATTTGTGTAACCGTTAGTGTTCAAAGATAATTGTGAAAGAATATATAACTTACTGTAACATCATCGTTTTATGCGTTCACAAATATCATATAATTAATTCAATGACAGCACCAGAAGATATAATCTTGATATAAGTTTTCTTGCATTCCTGATCGGTATATCATAAAGATAACACAGAGAGTAATAAATATCAACATGAGATATAAATTTGATAGCTTTCTGTTATGATGTTCTGATCGGGAAGTGCTCAAAACGAAAGTTATGCTTGTTTTATGATTTTGAAGGCAAGGCAACAATAGATCTTTTGTGTAATGTGAAGATTGCTTTATACATTCATTGTGCACGAAAAAAAAATATTTTGAGTCACATAGAGCCACACATACGAGCGATCCAAGAGTAGATGTCCAACCATTCTCAAGTCGAGGAGCGCCGCGGTGAACACGATAAGAGATAAAATTGTCTGATATGGGAAATTCAATAAGTTTTGTAAAGTTGTAGTTAGTCGATGAACCACAAAAAATTGAAAAAAGTTCGAGTTTCGGAAAATGGCTTCATGAAATCCGAAAAATCTCATATTTTGCTGTAAAATTTGCTCATTTTTATTGAAAAAAAAAACAGGGAGAAAAATTTATTTATTCAGTTTTCTGTTGTTCATCGAAAAGTCAAGTCCATTCGTTGATTAGTTTTTGAGTTATCGTGTTCGCCAATTTGAAAAAAAAATTGAAAAAGCTGTTTCGAGAAAAACGCTAATTAAGGGTCACATCACATTGCATCACGGAAGAAACGCTGTAGAAAATGACCCATTGGGTATTTTCTCTTGAAAATTTGGGTAGAAGTAGTTTAGAGTGTATTGTTTACACTGCATTTTTATAGTGTCAGTTTTTTGAAAACTGTTGCCGATAGATTGAAATCTGCGTGTGTTATAGCAAACACGCGCGTGGAATGCATTGCTGTTTAAAATAAAAGAAGTTCAGCACGGTCACCGAAATTTCGGGAGACCTTTCTAGAGGTTCAATACTAACAATTAAACGGATAAAAAAATCGATTATTTTTGCCCTTTACACGCCCCCCTCCCCCTTAACAAAAACTTAAATAACTCACACCCCATTTACACTTTCTTCAGCGAAATTACGTCTTTGTATTCGGGTCAACTGTTTGAAGTGTTTTCAATATTTTTGAAATTTTGCAGATACCCAGTTTTGAAGAAAAACTAATAGAAAATACCAAAAATTGCACTTTTTGCTAAGTTTTAATGGCTCTGCCGCTCTTATAATTCAAAATTTGTACAAATTAACTCACCAAACTTATTCATTTGGATCCCCTTGAAAATTTTTGAAAAAATCTAAAACAGTTCAGAAGCACTTCAACAGGTATAAATTTGAAATTTTACCCAAAATCGGCCCATTTGTCAAAAAATCAAAATTCGTCAATTTTGAATTACAGGCTTACTAACTCTCGTTACCTCTCTGCATACAATTGATAGCAGTATTTGCCATGCTGGTTGTATCAATATGAAAACCGGAAAAAGACACGACTCAGGACACTGCACAAATTGCTTAATGTTGCAAAATATGGCCGCTGACCAGTCTAGTGTCAAGTTTTTGGACAGGATCAACTTTCTCTATCGCTCATTCGCTATCAAATAATACAACTTCGACCTATAGAACACTGCTATAGAATAAATAAAGTGTCCGAATTCTACGTGAAAAAATCTTTAGTGCATACTTTGAAAGTCATACCTATCCTGACTTATTTCATGGCGGGCCCCTGAGGCCAACAGGCAAGCAAAATCACCCAAGCCCCAACACATCAATATCAACAGCGAAGATGACAGCTCGATATCAAACAGCAGCGTGTGTAATCATAGATCAAACGAGCCTCAAACATTTGTTTATGTTTGTATTCCTTCAGGTTTTTTAACGCGTTTTTTTTTTGCGCGGTTTTCATTTACGCGGATTTTGAAATTTACGCGGTTTACATTTACGCGGTCTGTATCCCCCGCGTAAAAAAAACCTGAGTGTATGGTAAATTTAGAATAGGCACACCAATTATAATTGCGTTATCTTTAATTATTATTAAAGATAACGCATCGAGTCTTGCAAAAAAAAAAATAATTAAAAATGTTTAAAAGGCCTACGGCTCCGTTAAGCTAATGCATAGAGTCGTGTGAAATAAAATATGTAGTTATTAAACAGAAATTGGTGAAGTACACAAAGGTAGCGTCGCGGTACCCGTATAGAAATGCGTGATATTTCGTGGAAATGAGAGGATTGATTCATACATGGCCTGTGTTAAGCCAAAGAGGACCAAGCGCCATTTTGAGGTATATGCTCTAAAATCGCTATAGCATCCAATGTAACACTAAAAACTCCAATATCTATTATTTTTTGGGAACTCAAATAGCAAACGAAAGCAAGTAAGTGTTCTTTATTTTTCTATTTGAATGCTAGGCTAGCGAAAAATCAATTTTGGCACGAAAAATACAAGAAAAAAATTATGGCGCTCAGTTCGGTTTGGCTTAACGCAGGCCACATTTCAATTACTACTATCTATCTGGCAAATTAACCCTCAAAAAGGCAACCGGGTCTCAGAGGCCCGGCACGTTACAATTTTTTAGTTACAAAAAAATGTGTATGCAGTACAAGCTTGGGCATGGAAATTTTGATAAGTAGCTTTGAAATCTATAACAAAAATAAAGAATTGTGAAATTTTCATCTATGGAGTGATGCGCAGCTATGTTTGAATTTTTTACATGCACAAAAAGGCAAGCCGGGCCTGGCAGGCCCGGTGTGCATGCAATATTTACTAGGAATACCACGAGTTTTATACATTAATATTTATCTGAAAAAAACATTTTGATGAGTTCATCTTCATATTAGCAGAAAATTTTTTCATGATCTGATTGATTTTATCTTTTTACCTTTTCTTAAAAGAAAAAAATCTTGAAAGTTTGAGCGAATTCTATACATTTCTTTTATAAGAAATGGAAAAATAGCATACGATAATGACGTGTGTCATATTTTTTGGGTAAATACTTTTATTTCACCCACTGTGGTCTACTTGACAATTATTTGGATACAACATAACCTAACTCTGTCGTTATTGTCTATTTTTGTAGTCTATTTTTTGTATTATAGTTGTCGTAATTATTCAAATTGTAAGATCTAAAAGCAACAAAAATTGAAATGGCTATAAGACGATATGCCCATGTTTTCAATCGTCTCAAAGAATCTGAAATAATGGAAGAAATTCGAGCAAATTCAACAGCAGACGATTCCGAAACTGATTTGCAAAGCGAGGAAAAAGATGTGAATGATATTGCTTCCGACGATGAATCTGATGCAGAAAAGTATGAATATGTACTCCGGTTATGCATCAGAAGAAATTAATAGCAACCCAGAAACATTTATTGGTCGTTTTCAAACGAAATGGAGCTCAGAACCAATCGACAGTCGACGTGATCTTCCGAGTACTGACCTTTTGAAAAAAATTGACCTTTTTACATCCATCGCCTTATACGCTGAAATCGGGATTTGCTGCGTGTTCGTACTCATCATCCTGTAATTCCGGAACCGGACGTCGGATCAGAAATTCAACAGCAGCCAATGGGAATACTGTACCTTTCATTTGAAACCAAGTTTGTAAAAATCCGTAAAAAATTCGCTGAGAAATAGGTGTGACATTATCTTAGGAACTTGATAAGTTCCCCCGGGGCATCAAGAACCGCCAATGTGGTCGAAGTGCCTTCGGTGGGTCATTAATGATCTAGACATGCAAAGCCAAGTAATGTTGCACATATTTTAATATATATTGAATCATTTGGAGATCATGGTGGTATCAGTTTCTATGGAAATTTGCTGTGATTGTACTGTACGTAACTCCAGAACCGAAAGTCGGATCAATAAAAAAATCAATAGCGACCGATGGGAAGGCTGCACCTTTCATTTGAGACTAAATTTGTACAAATCGGTCCAGCCACCTCAGAGAAAAATCGGTGAGATTGTTTGCCACATACATACATCTATACATACATACATACACACACATACAGACATTTTACGATCTCGACGAACTGAGCCGAATGGCATAAGAGATTTGGCTCTGCGGGTCTCGGTTAAAAAGTCGAAATTTCGACCGATTGCATAACCTTTCTATATGAGAACGGCAAAAAGGAGCTTGAATTTAGACGGGCCTGAGAGGCCCGGCTTGCCCTTTAATGTTAGGATTTTGGCTTGCCTTCACAAGGGTTAAAAACTTCACAAAACGAAAACCTCCACCTATCGAAAAGCAATTATGTTGAACTTCCATGTAGGAAAAAAATAAAACAATCAAACAAATTTACTGTGAGTGAAAAGATACATTAAAAATGTCCAGGAAATCGAGTTCTATCTGTAAATTTGCCCGTCGCTCGCGGTGATCTCAACTGATTGGAACGAGGGCCAATATGGCAAACAATCAAGGCAAATGTACAAACCAATAAACGTTCACCTGCACGAACAAAGCGTTCGTTACTCCGACGAGATGCATGCATGCGTCAAATGACGAAATAAAACTGAAATCATACAAAATGGCTCGATTGAAAACGAGTGACGCATGAATGGAGCGGACGGAATAAACAATTCGATTTGTGCAATGATGCGCAATCCTGTTCCGATAGAATGGATATTTAATGTACTATAGGTAAAATAAAAATTCGACTGGAGCTATTTTCAGTGCAACCGAATTTGTATCCCAGACTGGTATCGCGACTTGCAGAATCTTGCCGGGCGCAGCGAAACACTTTAACTCTCAATCATCATGCCATATTTCCTCGAAGGACAGTCCTTTCAGAAGCAATTCTACAACATTAATGTGCATTTTCTTTGCGCCTGCTTACACTTCCATTAGTAGTCTCCGGCTTCGTTCTTTCAAATTGGCTTTTATGAGTACCCAACGAGAAATGCATACCACATTACTCGTCCATAGCCTGGCTGCAATAAAACGACCATAATGTCATTTTTCTAAACAAAAAAAGGGTACTTCGTCCGACGACCGTCCGTCTGCGTGGGTAAGTTTCTACGTTTGTCCTCTGTGATTCAAGGAAGCAGCAGACACGATTCTCAAGAATGTGCTCCGGAGAAAATTCAACGCGCACGAATCGGAGCAGAACTAGGGGCGATGGCACTGTTGTTGACCATTGCTTGAATTTTTCTAGATCATCCGCAGATTTATCAATTGATTAAAAAACAGCTGGTGAAAGAGTGAAGTAACTAAAATGAAAATTTAAATGAATATCATCCTTGTTATACATTTCAAGGCATGCAAAAAGGATCAGTAATGTTTGCTGTTATCATCATTCACCACCGTGGCAGCAATCTACAAAGGAATTCCCATAACGAATAGATAGAAAGCAAATATTCTACTTCACTCATCGACAACAACAAAAAACGCAAGTATTCCGGTTATAATAAAACGAAAGCAGAGATGAATCCATTTCCGCTTTGTGCCACTCCACGAAATGCATCCGCACGCAAAGTGGCAGGGGGTTGAATATCGCGTGGATGATGAAGAGACCAGCTTTTTTGCCAGCATGCTCTGCGCATCCGACGATGTCTGGACTTTCGTCACCCTATGGTATGTATTGTCGGTGACAACTTCAAAGGTTGTCAACACGGCAGACTAAGCTTGTCGTTTTTGGTGAATAACGTCCATTATTATGAGAATTTAGTCAGTTGGAAGACAAAGGTCCGTGGCAACATTGGGTTCGAACCTAGTCGGACTTTAAAACTAATCTTTGGTTTATCTGCTGGAAATTTCGTGTTATTTTTGGAGAGTGGAAAATGCTGAAGCTGGCAACGTGAATGTCGAAAAAAGTTTTTTTTCGCATGAATGTTTGTATTAATATGTCATGTTTTGTAACACTATGTGGCCTCTGATCTTTTGCGCAGCAGTCATACCAGCACGAAGAACATACGTTTTATTGACATATTCATTGGCTCACTTTTAGGCCAATAAATCAATTAAATTAAATCAATTTATGGTCCATTTTATATTGTCGACAACACTCCCGACAGCCGGCTGTCCGGAGTTCAAGTTGTTTTCGATGAAACAAACTCGATAAACGGTTATCCAGAGGTTAAATACCTTCGTATCGCAAACATTTACGTATCCTAGTCAATAAAATATTCAAACTTCTTATGCACGAAAATAAATTCTCAGTCGCATCGCTTGCTTGAGGCGAATCATTACTAACAACCCACCCACTACTCAATCCGTGGTACTTATGGGAGCGTCACTGAGTCGGGGCCTTCCGTTAAGTAAGTACCACATCAACACTTCCTTTCTCATATCCCAAGCTACGGTAAAGATGGTCGTGGCCGGCAATGATGGTTCTCAGGCGAAATTCTCGCTTGGACTGGATCAATTGTTATTCAAAAAAATGCTCCCCAAGTAGTCTGGCTGGAAATGAGAGTCATCAGTCTGCAATCTACGAAGTATACCGTGCTTGCGCAACGCAACGCAACGCAACTATGTGGCCTCTGATCTTTTGATGATTTCTACTAGTGCTTGCTTTCGATTACTTTAAAAAAAAATGGCAGTGAAATTTCGTATTGAATTCGTATTTCTTGGTACCGAAATGTTATCTATCGATAGTGTGTTAAGCATACTTTCAGGTGTCGGATTTCGCTCCAACCCTACAGAAAGGTCTAAAAAGTTTTAGGGATTCAGTGTAAATTAGCAACTCGGATGACGTTAGATGTCATGGTGGCTCGAGGATATGCTCAATTCTGCAACTCCATCTACGATTTGTGCAGGTGTTCGTGTTATGCTATTTGATGATGTCATGACGGTTCAAATGAAGCAAAATTTAAAAAAGGCGCATCCCATTTATCATTTTCCATATCTGTAAAAAATAAACAATTTGAACATTCACAGTCTCTACGCATCGCCCGATCGAGATAGAAGTGTTTTGTTTTCGGTCTGTTGGAAAAAGAACAGTGCAGTAATCCGCGTTCAAGGTTATTTTGCCATTCTCTGCCTCTTCGAGGTTTGGACTTTTATTTTCTTTTGTGCGTGTGTTAACCGTTAGGCCACATTCCTCAACCTTTTGTTCGTAAAGCGAGGATTGAACAATAACCAGCTATTTAAGCTGGACTGGTGCGTCGTGGGAAACGAGTATACAGATAAGTGAAATCTACCTTTTTGATACATTTACGGCTTTTTCCCGTCTGCGCGGGTGCTGACCCCGTGCGTTGACGGTGTCGATGGCTTCCTCCCCGGATGGCCAAATGGAGATCGAATCGACTCCTAAGGCTCTCCCCCGACCCAAACAATATCCAGAGCTCTCGACCGGTCCCTTTGTGGTCTTCTTTCGGCCCAAAACAAAATCGCTGAATCTATTACAGATTTCAAAAGACCTGACGGAACGGTTCTCGGCTGTGATCGAAATAAAAAAGGTCCGCTCAGACAGGCTGAGGGTCGTGCTGACTAACTCAAAGCAGGCAAACGATATTGCTTGCTGCGAGCACTTTACGAAGGACTATCACGTGTATATTCCAGCTGTGAAAGTACAGTCTGAAGGCGTTGTCACCGATGACAGTTTGACATGCGAGGATCTGCTGCAGTACGGGGTTGGCCGTTTCAGAGACCGCTTACTTCAGCCAGTGAAAATACTCGAGTGCAAGCGTTTGCACTCAGTAGTAGTTGCGGGGGATGGTTCAAAAACGTACCCCCAATCAAACTCTTATCGGTTGACCTTCGCTGGTACCGCTTTGCCAAATTACGTCCTCTTGCACAAGGTTCGTCTGCCTGTGCGTCTGTTTGTGCCGCGGGTCATGAATTGCACAAAGTGTAAACAATTGGGTCACCATTGTAGCAATAAGGCCCGCTGTGGAAAATGCGGGGAGAATCATCTAGATGATACGTGCAGTAAGAATGCTGAGAAGTGTCCTTACTGTGCAGAGAAACTACGCGGGGATAAACTAAAACGTTCCCTTGCTGGACGATCCGAACGTTCTTTCGCAGAAATGCTAAAGAAAGCTACACCACCAACCTCAACAAACATCTATGCTCACTTGCCTCCTATCGAGGGCGAGGCTGATGACCCACAAGAGGGAACATCTACTAGGGCGCCTAGAAGTTATAGGAAGAGGAGGAACATTTCCTCTCCTAAAGTTCGTTGTAAAGGCCAGAAGGTATCCCTTGACGGGACTCAGAAAGTCACATCTATTGGAAGTGTTGCAACCAAACCGAAGCAATTAGCTCCTGGTCTCGGAGGAATAAACTCAGAGAAGGAGTTCCCAGCACTTCCCGGAACATCAAAAATCCCAAGTGTTCGTCTGTTTCAGTTCGAGAATAATCGCGGCACTGGAATTATCAAACTCTCGGACATTGTGGACTGGATAATAAAAACATTCAATATAACTGATCCTATTAAAAGTCTTATGTTAGCTTTTCTCCCTACAGTAAGAACATTTTTGAAGCAGTTGACTGCTAAATGGCCCCTCCTTTCAGCGATTGTATCCTTCGATGGCTAACTCATCGAACGAGGTCACGGATTTGATCACTGTTCTACAGTGGAATTGCAGAAGTATCATCCCGAAAATCGATTCCTTCAAAATTTTAATAAATAATTTGAGTTGCGATGCATTTGCATTATGTGAAACTTGGTTAACTTCCGACATAGATCTCAACTTCCACGACTTTAATATTATTCGCCTGGATCGAGACACCCCCTATGGAGGAGTGCTTTTGGGGATCAAAAAGCGCTATTCCTTCTACAGAATTAACCTTCCCTCGATAACAGGTATTGAAGTTGTCGCTTGTCAAGTAACAACCAAAGGCAAAGATCTTTGCATAGCTTCCATATATATTCCCCCCAACACCGCGATTGGGCATCGCCGGCTACATGACATCATAGAATCCCTGCCTGCACCGCGACTAGCTTTAGGCGACTTTAACTCTCACGGTACGGAATGGGGTTGCCTTTATGATGATAACCGTTCCTCTTTAATTCACAATATTTGCGACAACTTCAACATGACAATTCTAAACACGGGTGAAATGACACGGATTCCTCCCCCACCAGCGCGCCCAAGCGCATTAGATTTATCCCTTTGCTCGACCTCGCTAAAGTTAGAATGCGCGTGGAAGGTAATCCCTGATCCCCACGGTAGCGACCATCTGCCGATCGTAGTCTCAATCAATAACGGCTCAAGGCCATTGGAAACAATCAATATTTCGTATGACCTCACACGAAATATCGATTGGAAGAGCTATGCTGCCGCGATATCCGACAACATCGAATCTACTCAAGAACTTCCTCCGGAGGAAGAGTACAGCTTTTTGGCTGGCTTGATTCTCGACAGCGCGAATCAAGCTCAGACTAAGCCAGTACCCGGCGCGAACATACAAAAACGTTCTCCCAATCCCTGGTGGGATAAAGAGTGCTCAGACGTGTACGCAGAGAAGGCCGCCGCGTTTAAGACCTTCCGGAACGACGGGTTACCCGCTAGTTTTCGACAGTACGCGACGTTAGACAAGCGAATGAAGAGTTTGATGAAAGCCAAAAAACGCGGTTATTGGCGCCGGTTCGTCGACGGATTAACGAGAGAAACATCGATGAGCACTCTTTGGGGAACAGCCCAACGTATGCGAAATCGAAACAGTACTAATGAGAGCGTGGAATATTCAAACCGTTGGATATTCGATTTCGCCAAGAAGGTTTGTCCGGATTCCGCCCCGGCACAGAAGATCTACCGCGCCGCGTCCCGTCACGATAACGCGAACGAAACACCTTTTTCGATGGTGGAGTTCTCACTTGCTCTCTTGTCGTGTAACAATAAAGCTCCAGGGCCAGACAGAATCAAATTCAACTTGTTGAAGAATCTGCCAGACTCTGCCAAGAGACGCTTGTTGAACTTATTTAATAAGTTTCTTGAGGCTAACATTGTCCCACACGATTGGAGGCAAGTGAAGGTCATCGCCATCCAAAAACCAGGAAAACCAGCCTCCGACCACAATTCGTATCGACCGATCGCAATGCTATCTTGTATCCGAAAGTTGTTCGAGAAAATGATCCTATCCCGCCTCGACAATTGGGTCGAAGCAAATGGCTTACTGTCAGATACACAATTTGGCTTTCGCAAAGGCAAAGGGACGAACGATTGTCTTGCGTTGCTCTCAACCGAAATTCAAATGGCCTATGCTAGTAAAGAGCAGATGGCATCAGTGTTCCTAGATATAAAGGGGGCTTTTGATTCAGTTTCTATCAACATTCTTTCAGAGAAGCTGCACCAGCATGGTCTTTCAGCGACTTTAAACAACTTTTTACTAAACTTGTTGTCGGAAAAGCACATGCATTTTTCGCATGGTGACTTATCGACATCACGATTTAGCTACATGGGCCTTCCCCAGGGCTCATGTCTAAGCCCCCTGTTATACAATTTCTACGTCAACGACATTGATGAATGTCTTGACAATTCCTGCACGTTAAGACAACTTGCAGACGATGGCGTGGTGTCTGTTACGGGACCCAAAGCTGTCGATCTACAAGGACCATTACAGAATACCTTGGACAATTTGTCTGCATGGGCTATTAAGCTGGGTATCGAATTCTCCACGGAGAAAACTGAGCTAGTTGTATTTTCTAGGAAGCGTGAACCAGCACAACTACAGCTTCTATTAATGGGTCAAACTATAGCTCAGGTCTTCACAGTAAAATATCTAGGGGTCTGGTTCGACTCGAAAGGTACTTGGGGATGCCATATTCGGTATCTGAAACAGAAATGCCAGCAAAGGATCAACTTTCTTCGTACAATAACCGGAACATGGTGGGGTGCCCACCCAGGAGACCTAATTAGGTTGTATCAAACAACGATACTGTCGGTACTGGAATACGGATGCTTCTGCTTTCGATCCGCCGCGAACATACATTTCATCAAAC
Source organism: Topomyia yanbarensis (assembly GCF_030247195.1). Taxonomy (NCBI): domain Eukaryota; kingdom Metazoa; phylum Arthropoda; class Insecta; order Diptera; family Culicidae; genus Topomyia; species Topomyia yanbarensis. The sequence continues at coordinate 3,811 of NW_026683310.1, read as the reverse complement.
TCGAAAGAATTCAGTATCGTTGTTTGCGTATCGCCTTAGGGTGCATGCAGTCGACCCATACGATGAGTCTCGAAGTCCTGTCGGGCGTTCTCCCGCTGAAAAATCGATTTTGGGAACTCTCATATCGATTGCTCATTCGATGCGATATCTTGAACCCGTTGGTGATTGAAAATTTCGAAAGGCTTGTTGAGCTCAATTCTCAGACCCGTTTTATGTCCCTGTACTTTGACTACATGGCGCAAAATATTAATCCTTCTTCTTACAATCCCAACCGTGTGCATTTCATAAATACTTCTGAATCTACTGTTTTCTTCGACACATCCATGAAAGATGAGATTATTGGAATTCCGGACCATATACGCCCACAAGTGGTTCCAAATATTTTTTATAATAAATTCCGAGAAGTCGACTGTTCTAAGATGTTTTATACTGACGGATCAAACCTCGAAGGGTCCACTGGCTTCGGTATTTTCAATCAAAAGTTCACCGCCTCCTACAAACTCAGTGATCCTGCTTCAGTTTACGCCGCAGAACTAGCTGCTATTCAGTATACCCTTGGAGTCATTGACACATTATCCGCAGACCATTACTTCATCGTCTCGGATAGTCTGAGTTCTATTGACGCTATTCGCTCGATGAAACATGGAAAGCATTCCTCGTATTTTTTGGGGAAAATACGGGAGCTACTGAGTGCTTTATCTGACAAATCTTTCCAGATTACCTTGGTGTGGGTCCCTTCTCATTGCTCCATTCCGGGCAATGAGAAGGCGGACTCCTTAGCTAAGGTGGGTGCCATTGAAGGTGACGTTTACGAAAGACCAATTTGCTTCCACGAATTTTTCAGTATTACTCATCAGAGAACTCTCGAAAGTTGGCAAACCTCGTGGAGCAATGGAGAGCTAGGAAGGTGGCTACATTCGATAGTCCCTAAGGTATCGACGAAACCTTGGTTCAAGGGGATGGATGTGGGTCGTGACTTCATTCGTGTGATGTCCCGACTCATGGCGAACCATTACACGCTGGATGCACATCTCCGACGTATTGGGCTCGTGGAGAGTGGTATCTGCGCTTGTGGCGACGGTTATCACGATATAGAGCACATAGTCTGGGCGTGCACCGAGTACAGTTCCGCCAGGTCTCGGCTTATGGACACCCTCCGGGCCCGAGGAAGACCACCCAACGTCCCGGTTCGAGATGTGTTGGCAAGCCGCGATGTCCTTTATATGTCCCTTATATACACCTTCATAAAAACCATCAATATCCAACTTTAACTGCCCCTTTTTCCTTATCATTCTCAGAAACGCTCTCTTCCACCTGTACCATACACCCACGATGGTTTGATGCGACTCCAAGGCGACACAAAACATCCCTGTCGAATGATCCAACAAACACGGGACCTAAAGCACGAACATCACACGCACAATTCGAAATGTAGCCGATCAACATCTGAGCCGCACTACGAAATCGTCTGGAGAAACCCCTGCCATCTCGAGAACGACCACCCGGCGTCCCAGTACATGATTCTTCCTGATGAAGACCACCCTGATTCTGTAATCCATCCGTTGATCTCCCGAAGTCTGAAACTGAAACAATGTTCTCCCCCTGCCATGTTTGTCCCCTGACTCTTATACACAGAAGTAACATCCCTCCCCCCCCCCCCCCCAAATATCTTCATGAAGCATTTAGCTCTTCTTGCCTTTTCTAGTTTTAACTATTATATTATATGATCTCGTTTAAAATGCCCAACTCTACTACCACGTAAAATAACTCTAATTAATGTCTCCGAATCTTTACAAAATTTAATCACGCCCTCTAATTATTTCTACTTTTAAGATAGTCGTAAAAATTTTCCCCCTTAGTTAAACATTATTTGCTCCAATAATCTCATTGCTAAAAATGTCAAACCATATTGCCATAAAAACTAAATGACCCCTCTAATCTTACGAAAATTATACTACCCCCTTGTGTATATGTATAGCTATAAATTAACCTTAGTTTAATTTCAAAAATCAATATGTAAGCCCCTAGTTTTAAGTAATTTAAAATGTGAAACAAAACAAAATTGGCACCTTTAAGCTAACGCAAACCTGCCTTATCAAATAAACGAATTGAAAAAAAAAAAAAAATTTGAACATTTGTATCACCAAATTTATTTCGCTGTTCAAATTAAAAACTGTCCTCGTTTCACCATACCTAAACAGACTTTTTGTTAGGGGAAACTTTGCCACTGCGACCAATATTCAGATTATCTTTTGTGGCTGCCCCTGTTTGCTTTACATGTTACAAATTGCCCGAATCCAATGTAGATGGAAGCGAGTTGTTTATTTGTCCACATGTGTCGTCCCAACCAGGTATTACATTATTAATGTAGCTAAGGATCCTAAACAGATACATAGATTCCGTTTTGAATCTAAAAAATCCCAAATAAAATAAGTCGATTTTCGGAAATACCAGAGATGATTTTCAAAATCGAGCCAGAAACCGTTGCGTTGGGTTTCTGTCAGACTGGAGCCGAGTAAAAAACGAGAAGAATTCCATACCAAAACCATCGCCATATCTTCCGGACAGAATTATTGCAAAAGTCGAACAAAACTCTGGCAGGAGTCGAACAAAATTGTACATTTCTGGCAGCATTCTTTGTAACCGGATACTACCGAAACAAGATGTGATAGATTCACAAATTGTTAAGTTTGGTGATTTATTTTCATTAGCCAAAATGTTTTGCATTTTTATTTCTCGAAAAAAGATATAATCTTAAACACACTTCACACAACAAGAAAACCAAAACATTTTTAAGAAGGAAAAGAGCCGGTTGTTAAAAACAACGACTTCCAGCAAAATTTATAATAAGATTTATGTATCTTTCCTGATGATTTCCAGTTAAGGATACATTTATTCTCTAATAATAGTTTTCTTTATCTTCATTTTGGAATATGCTTTTTCTAAATGTTGTTCTTGCTGCATTGATGGCGTTAATAACATACACCAAGAAACACGCTTTTATCTTGAAACTATTTCGTTTCGTTGTTCGTGGTAGTCGTATTTGTGAAGGTATACTAGCGCCACCATCAAATCAGTGGTACATGTACAGGGTATTTGGTTCATGGTTAAGAAGCTCTCGAGGGGTGATTGACTGTCATATTTGGAGAGAAAAATCGTTCTACACATACCATCAAATCTCAACCGTTACAGAGTTATTGAACTTTTTGTGTAAAAAACTTATTTATCTTAAAATACCTCTAACTCAAATAGTAGTAGTATTTTAAATCTTTTAGTTCCATCGGAAAAGTGTGAAAATTTTCTATTGAATGGTGTTCTCATATCTTTCAGTTAATTAGCTTTATTTACCTTTTAGTTGTAAAGTAGTTAAAAGTTGGTGTTTTTGATGAGGTTTTTGTTAATTTTCTCAAAATAATGAATTATGATTATAGCAATATCTATTATCCAAAAGATGGGTTTGAGGACGATTTATAATTTGTTCTTCAAAATGATATTCCTATCTCTTCTCGTTTCCTTGTAATTTCACTTCTAATTTTTTTCCTGTAATCGACCTGCAAGTGCTTAAAAGACTTTAATCCAAAAAATATGCTTTATATCGTTATTTCCAGGGTTTCATTGAAAAGTTGAGACAATTTCTTTTCGATGTATGTACAGTACAGTAGTTAAGTGTACTAAATGACTTTTTACTAGTAAAATAACTCAAAATTAGCTTTTTTTGGAGACTTTTGTAATTATTATAATTATTAATCCACGAAATTTATCATCACTATTGTTCATTTGGTGCCCTTTAATATTCTCTACTTGTTATTTG